>NC_056745.1:638430874-638723374 GCF_019279795.1 Protopterus annectens
CGGACGTCCTCAACAGTGCCCTTTCCACTACGTCGAAGGCCGAGGGGGAGCCAGCTTCTCTAAACCCGAGCCGACCCCCACTCGGATCCGGCGCGGATCAGAGTCGGAGCCGAAACCGTCGGATCCGAGAGACCGGTGTGCTCCGACCTGGACGGAGCCGAAGACACACCAGCTCCCTCGGATCCAAGGCTCGGTCCTCGGCTCCGAGAGGTCGGGTCCGAAGTACCCGAAGCACTCAAGGGATGGGACGGATCCGAGGTGCGCCGACCTATCGGATCCGACCCACCCCCGGATCCAACTCTGCCCGGCGCCGACAGCTCCGAACCCGTGGTATGGGTCGGAGAAGGAGCCAAAGGGGCGAAAAAAGGGGTCGAAGCCCCTCCCGGATGGGGGGGGGGCTAAGAGCACTCCCATTTGCATTTGGGCCTGGATGAATTTCCTCATCATCCGGTCCATATCTGCTTCACTCATAGAAAAAGTGGATCTGGTGGAGGCCACCGAAGCGGACCTAGAGAGCCGCCTCGGGGACCTCGCTGAAGGGCTAGCCTCCTCCTCCTCGGGCCCAGGAGAGAACCGAGGGGAGTGGAGCCGAGGAGGAGGAAAGCTAGAAGGCACAGGGGAGGCCCGCTTAGATGGAGGAGCCGAACTGGAGGTTTCGGCTCTCCTTTTGTGGTGCCTCTCCCTGTGCCTCTCCTTCTTCTCTCTCTCCTTAGAAGACTCTCTCTCCTCCGGCATCTTAGAGGGAGGTTGAGTCCCAGCCGGAGGAGGAGAGCCCACAGCAACAGCTTGCTGAGTAGAAGGGGCAGAAGCCGAAGCGGTATCTGGGGGGAGAAGTCCTGCCAGCACCAACTTCGACCTCCGCTCCCTCAAAGCTCGGGGGTTGAACCCTGCACAAATGGTACAACCAGATGACAGGTGTTCAACCCCCAAGCATTCTTGCCGAGTGTGGCCATCCGCTGGGGACAGCTTATGGCCACACTCGGTACATTTATAGAAAACAGCCTTATGGGCTTCCGACATGATAAGCCCTAATAGGCCTAAACAACACACACACACAAACTACGCAAAAACCCGTGAAAAGTTAAAAATAAAGAGAGAGGAAAGCCTGACACACTCAACACTAACTAATTAAATGAAAAAAGTTGAGATTATTTAAACTTTTTCTGTCAGAAATAACTTATCTGCACCAAAAAACGCCAGGAGCTCAAGAATCCGTCGCAACTTGAAAGCGGCAAACGAAATCTGAGGTCAGTCAGGGCTTGGCAAGGGGTTATGGGTAAGAGGGAGGAGCTAGGAGCTCGGAGCCTAAGCTTTTGAAATGCCGGCTCGGATCCGAGGTCGGATCCGATACCCACAGGTTGCAGACAAATGAAGTCTGCCTACTTCAGATCTCTTATTTAGGTTGGTTCAAGATTGACCTACTTCCTAATCGCACATCCAGTACTGTTATTACTAAGGTGAAGCGACATTGTTCTGCCCATGGTAGTCTGCACAAAGTTATTTCTGATAAGGGTACAAAGTTTACAAGTCAGCAGTTAAAGAGATTTGCTGAAGAGTGGGACTTTATTCATGTTATGAGTAGTCTTGAGTATCCACAGTCAAATGGTTAAGCAGAATATGCAGTTCAAAGTGCAAAACAATTCTTAGAGAAGCTGAAATGAAACAATGTCAATGCTTTTCTGAATTTCGTGAATCTCAAACATTCCTCGGGATAATCATCTTGGTTCACTTGCCCAGAGACTTATGTTGAGACAAACCAGAAACACACTTCCAATCAGTAGCAATTTCTTGGTTCCATGTGCTAAGAACAATAAAGCAGTGAAAGCTCAATTCCTGAAAAAACGTTTGCCCCAGAAGTCCTATTATAACAAGACCAGCAAACTGATCAATCCATTAAAAGAAGGGGAGATTATTGGGGATGCAGACAGCAAAGGGTTTTGATCAAATTGGAATCGTGAAAAGTTTATATCTAGAGCCAAAACTGTGCATTGTGGAATTGCAAGGAGTTGAATTTACACAGTACCCTGTTACATCTCTAGAAATCCCAGGCCAATAGACGTTCCGCATAATGCGTCTTTTTGTACGTTTTATGTCCATATGACCTGCAAAGGGAATATTATGGGCTATGGCTAGAAGTGCCAGATGGTAAGCTCTGGGCGCAACCAACTGCTGTATTCTCTCAGCCTCTAGCCCTCTCTCAGGGGTCGACTCTCTATACAGTAACCCTTTGTTAAAGTACACAGATTGCTCCTTCCCTTAAGAATCAGGTGCCTCATTAGCTACCTCTCTCAAGCCTTGTAATGTAGGGCCTGAGAGCTGAGCCTGTCTCAACTCTCTCTTTGTAACCCTTCATAGCTCCCCTTCCACAGGAAGTCTGGTATCCTCTGACAGCAGTACTTCACTGTCAGCCAAGGTAGTACTACTCACTTCTGCCCTTACAGTCACTCTGTCCAAGGAAACATCAGTACTCACAAGCAGCTGTGGCTCACATTCAGTCTCACTGTTACACGGTAGCTCCCTCCCTTAGGTAAGCGCCTCACCAGTCCTGGCTGCAAGTCTGCAGTCTGTCTGGGTCTCCACCAGGCTACCAGCTTGTCTCCAAGCCAGACTGCATGTAACTGCATGCACACAGGGTAGAGCATTTCCAAAATCATTCCCTAACAGGACACCTGCAGGGATATCCTCAAGCACACCTACTTGCTTGCTTCCTTTTCCACCCTCATAGTCAAGGTGAACCCTAGCAAAAGGTATTTAGAACAGGGTCCCTCCTAAAGCTCTGACTGGCCAAGCAAGTAGTGTGCCTCTGTAACTATTGCAGGCTTCACAATGTTTTGGTCAGAGGCTGTCTCTCTCTCTCAGCCATGGCCTCTTTCCCATTCACTAAGACAGGATATAACCTCTTGTGGTAGTTTGGTACCCTTGTTGTCTCGAGACAACCTACTGTTGGCATTTTGTCATTCCCACTTACTGGCTCTCCCACCTTTTGCTCCCCACCTCGCCTCCGTGGACATCCATATGCTACATGGCCCTACTGGTTGCATTTAAAACATTTAACCTTTGGTCCTGGACGTATACCTGGACTACTGGCTTCCTCTGCTACTGGTGGACTCTGTTGAGGCAGTCTGGGCTACACACCATGGGTTCCTGTAGACCTATGAGCAGCACTGGGTGTCCCTTTCCTGTGCAGTGATGCCCTACTTGCTAGGTATAGGTCTTCCTTCTTCCCCAACTCATTTACAGTATTGCACCAATCTGGGCGCCATAACTGACTCCCCAGCTGACACGAACATCCTCCAAAAAGGTCTCACAGAGACGGATAACTGGTGCCAGAGCCATGGCCTAAAGCTAAATGCCAAAAAGTGTATAGTCATACCCTTTGGCAAAAACAAAGTGCCCACAAATTACCACATAGGTGGTAACCCATTAAGTACGGAAGAAGTAATTAGGGACCTGGGGACCCAAGTTGATAGCAATCTTTCCTTTGACAACCACATTGCCAAAGTGGTTAGAAAGACCTTCTACATAGCCCACCTTATCATGAAAGGATTCACATCTAGATCAAGTGAGGTAATAGTGCCCCTTTATTCATCCCTCATCAAGCTCATCATAGAATACAATGCCCCTTTTGGGATGTACCTTACCCGACACCTGCAGCAACTAGAAAGACCCTAAAAGTATCTCACAAAGAGGATCAAGGGACTCAAACAGATCCCATATGCTGCCCGGTTAAAAAAACTCCAGCTCTACTCAGTTGCATACCGCCTTCTTCGAGGCGATCTATGCCTGACATACAAAGCTATGTCCAATCCAGAATTAATGGGCATGCTCCACCTCAGAAAATCTAAATCCCTTAGAACCATGTGCTCGAGGGACTTGAACCTCAGCACAGAAATAAATAGAACATGCTGAAGGGACAGATTCATAACCCAGAGGCTCCCTTCGCTCTGGAATAGAATCCCAGTCCATGTTAGGCAGAGCACCTCACTTGACTCTCTTCAAGAGGAATCTTGATGAGTGGATGGGAGATCATAGGTTTACCCCGGGGATTACTTCTGTGTCACTACTAGACAGAGGCACAGTAAACTAACCTTAAAAAGGGCACAGCAAACTCAAATCAAAGGGTGGCGAAAGCCAAACACACTCGGGCTAGGCTTATAAATGCCCCAGGGCAGAAAGCCTAGTAAGAACCTATGAGCTAACCAGATTTTCATGTACTCAGGCAAAGTGCTAAGGCCTTGTTCCCTCACCAAAAGGTCTGCCAGCCCTTCAAAAGTGGTGACCTGACATCCACTCACCCACCTATGAAAATAAGTGCTTGGTTCAGCAACATATTCACAGACACTTTCATCTGCTTTGCATCTATGCTCACAAAACTTTTTCCTATAAGCTTTAGGTGTTGACTTAAAACATTCTAGCAAACACATTTTGGCTGTATTATAATTTAGACTATTGGTATCAGACAGTTTAAAAATTGCAGTTACACCTTTACCATGGAGTAAGAGGGTCAGGAACCGTACCCAGAGCCCTTGGTCAGCATTATACTGTTTACATACCCTATTATACATATGAATGAAATTATCAAAATTATCCCCCTCTGTAATTTTTGGCAGAAATTTACTGACCCTTGTTGCTTCTGGGGTTCGGTTACTGCCTTCCCCATTACGTAAATGACTCTGGCGAAGAGTCAGCATCTCCTTTTCTTGTTGCCTCTGCCTCTCATTCTCCTCAGCCTCCAGATTTCTCAGTCTCTCTGCTGCTTCTATTTCCAAACACTTGACCTCCAACTCAAGTCTCTAACTCCAGACGGATTTTTAAGACCTCTGTGGAATGGCTAAGCTGTCCATTTACTGAGAGATGTACACCTCCACAGCCAGTCTGACTGCCCTCCTGGTTGCTATTCTGTGATGTAGCTGTGACTAAAGCTGCAATCATGTCTGCTTTAATCAGGTTGGCATGCACCAGTCCTTTAGCCTGGCACATCTCAACTAACTGGCTCCTTGTCATCCGAATGTTCAGTGCATGGCTGACTGGGAGTACAAACACTTTCAGTGATCACTGTACACAGGCTACAGGAATTAAATATCCACACCACTACTAACTAATATGAGATGTGGCTAACTCACCACAGTCAACCAATTAATATGTGATGTGGCAATCCCACCACTGCCACAAAATTAATATATGACACCCCTACACTGACCCAGTAATCAAGGAGCCTAAATCCTCACCATTAGCACCACTAAGGGACGTACACTTTGGGAGGATGACAAGTACACACACACACAGTAAAGTACAATTTCCCTTAAGAGCACACAGAGATCACAGTCAGTCTGGGGCTGGTTTCTGCCTCTTTCTCCAGATCTCCAATAAGACTCCCAACTGGAACAGCTATAGGGTTAAGATCTCAGCCGAGTGGTCAAGCCTAAATCTCCAGCACCCTCTGTCAAACCAGTGCTTCGTGTCCCTGCCCAAGTAGCTGACACACGCACACACACAGACGCACACTCTGAGATTTGATTTATACAGAAACACACAGACACTCCTGGGGAAAGCTGGCACAGGTTTACTAGCTATGCCCCCTTCTGCCCAGACTACAAGGGAGTTACCACTGACAGCAATCACTACTTATCAGCTACTCTAAGCCACTTACAAAGGGTGCCCAATCCTACTGTGTAACGTTACTATTATCCAAATGGTAAGTGTGACCAAGAGCAAGGCAATTGGAGTGGCCAATACAGTGTCACCAAATAAAGTACTCTAAGAGCTTAAATATCTCTAAACAAACCACTACAATTAAAATGTTTAAATACATTTAATAATAAATAATAAAAGAACAAGACAATACTCAAACAACACAGTAATTACAGAGTTCAGAATCACAGGAAACATTTTAAAACAACCTTTTAGGAGCGTCTCAAATATTTATTTATTGAACATTTGTTTACCGGGAAAATCCAACTTGGAACAACAAAATTTTCAGCGGAAGCTTCTGCACCAGTAGTTTAATATAAACATAACATATACTTCTCTTACATTTGTAAGACAAGCATATGAATCATATTAATATTTACAAATAACATATGATTGTTTACAAAATTCCAGCTGGGCTGGCAATGTCCCAGACAGATCTGAGGGAGCAGTAAGATCTGATGATTTAGGCCTTTTGGTAGCCAGTGCCGAAGACTGAGTTGAGTAAGAAGGGCAGTAAGAGGATCAATTCCTCATTTCCTTACCCTTTTCCTTGAACTTATCACGCTTCTTTCATCTGTGTTTATCGGAAGTTGTTTTACTGGATGGGGAAGCTCTAGAAACAGATTTAGATTAATTTTCTGCAGCTGCAGGGAGAAGACCCTTTAACACTACTGTATCCAGGTTTTCAGTAATGGCCATATGACCAAAGGCTGTACAAACTGAGCAGTCTCCATCTAGATATGCAGTGCCTATACAGCAGACACACTTCTATTGAGCATCTGAGTTGGGAATTGTATGGCTACATAACATACATTTCTTATAGCCTGAAAGTTTGATCGACATGGCTCAAAAAAAAAAAAAGTTATATGAAAAACAGCAATAAGAACAATAACAAAAGACTTTGCAGAAAGGTATTAACCACTACCAACAATGATATTAATACTAGCAAAAGGAATAGAGGAGAAAAAAAGGATGGCAAAAGCACCAATGGTGAAAAGAAATCAGGAGGACTTTCTTCTAATCAATAATTTTTTTAAGGGTAAAAGAAGGAAAACAGCAATCTAACTGGAACACAGAAACCAGGAAAAGGAGTCTAATGCAAGCCTCAAGAAAAACAAAAATGCAAAAAGTCAATAAACTTAGCTGAGGTGAGTCAACCAAGCGAGTCAAGTCTGAACTCGATGAGCGGCAATGAAGATCTGAGGTAATGCTGGGAGGAGGAGTGGATTATGGGTAAGGGAAAGAGCCTGAGTGGTGGATCCTAAAGTCTGGTGTGGCCAAGGTCGGATACGAAGAACCCTCATTTGAGGAATGGACAGAAAAGACATCACCACATCCTTGGATACGCCATTTCCCATTTTGATAGGGGAATCTCACAACTAATCAGTTTTTTTTTAGTCCAATGTAGATATATCTAGTAAGTGTAATGTGATTTTACCTTTGTTTGAAAATTTTAGGAAAAACACAGGAAGGATTATGGAGTGGTTGACAGAAGATTCAGAAGCCATCTTTGAAAAGAAAAAAAGGACTGGTTCTCAAGCTCACTCTGTCTTTGTGAAAATCCTAGTATAAAAAGTTATGTACTCACCATAACGTTCCATGTGAGTTGTTCTATCTCGTTTTCATTCTTTACTGATGGGTTCGGAGCCGATCCATCGGCTCCAGTACGGCCGTTTGCAAAGCTAGAGGTTTACCAGTAGCTCGAGACCAGGTCCCTTATCCCAAGATGCACTGCTGGAATTACCTCAGATCTTGTTTGCTGCGTGTACTATAGTCAGGAAGAGATTAACTTCTAGGTCAACTATCAGCCAGGTGAGGGAAGGAGGGAGGGACGTACGAATGCAGGCAGATGGAACAACTCACATGGAACGTTATGGTGAGTACATAACTTCTTAATGTGAAGTTGTTCAATTTTGCCGTTCATTCTTTACTGATGGGTAGCGTCCCTGGCACCCTCAATCTCAGGTGGGTCATGGGAGTACATTCTTCAAGACCACAGACCCAAAAGAAGCCCTGTCCCTGGAGGCCTAATCAACTTTGTAATGAGTGATAAACGTATGAGGTCTAGACCAAGTGGCTGCAGGACAAATGTTATCAAGGGGCAATTTGGCTTGGAATGCAGAAGATGTAGAAACTGTTCTGGTTGAGTGAGCCTTAATCTTGTGTAGTAAGGGCATATTAGCAGCTGAATAAACAAAGGTGAGACAATCAGAAAGCCATTTAAAAAACGTTGTTTTAGCCACTGGTCTACCTTTTCTGGCTTCACAGAATGACACAAAGAGCTGATCTGACTTCCTAATATCTTTTGTTCTGTCCAAATAAAATCTGAGCTGCCTGTAAACATCAAGTTTGTGCAGCATATACTCCAATTTATTAGAATGGTTAAGGAAGAAGACTGGTAACTAAATGACTTTGGTTAATATTAGATTCTGAACAAACTTTAGGCAAAAAGGAGGGGTTTGTCCTAAGAGATACTCTATCAGCATGGAAAATCAAATAAGGAGGGCTGATAGATAAAGCTTGAAGTTCTGACACTCTGCGGGCAGAAGTAATAGCTACCAGAAATATAGTCTTCCATGACAAAAATATGAGGTCACAAGATGATGCTGGTTCAAAAGGGGAGAGAATTATACGAGACAGCATAAAGTTTAAATTCCAAGAAGAATAGAGAGTTTTCACTGGAGGCCTCATATGAAAAGTTCCTTTGAGAAAGGGCTTTGACAACTTGTGGGACATTATGTTTAGCCAGTCAGCTCAAAGATGAAAGTTAGATATAGCAGCCAACTGGACCTGAACTGTTGCGGCTGCCGCTCCTTTATTAAAGATCATAGTCAAGAATTCTAATATAGACATCAAGGGAGCTTGATAAGCTCAATGTTCTGCTTAGCAGCCCATATGGAAAATTTCTTCCACTTACTAAGATATAATCTTCTGGTGGACAGCTTATGGGAAGACAAAAGGATCTGTTTTGTCTCACTGGAAAAATGATGAAGCCTGGCTATGAGGAGAACTGCAGCAGCCAAGCTGTCAGCTTCAGTGACTGCAAGGAAGGATGGAGGTCCCCCGATGGATGTGTCAGAAGGTCCGGAACTGGGTCCAGAATCCATGGATCCTCCAAGAGATGATGAAGAAGAAATGGTAACCAAATTAGCCAAGGCCAATGAGGGGCTATAAGAATGATGATCCTTCCCAGAGATTTTGCTTTCTGTGGAAATCTGGGTATCAGCGGGATAGAAGGAAATGCATAGAGGAGACCCAGGGGCCAATCATGTACGAGTGCATCTCTCGGGGCTTGTCCCGGGGGGGGGGGGGGTGTCAGGGCAAAGTAGCTTCTGCATTTCGTGTTGATGTGAGTGGCAAAAAGATCGCAGAAAGGTTGGCCCCATTTGCGGAAAATTTTGTCCGCAATCTCTTTCTTGAGGGACCACTCATGCAGCAACAATATTGCCCTGATCAGTTTGTCTGCTATCACGTTGGATCTCCCCGGGATGTGCGTTGCCAACAGAAGATCTCTCTTGCAAGAGTTTGTAATTAAAATTGTGAGACATTGGAAGTTCCTGATAAGACCACTGAGTGAACAGCAGCCACTGAAGAAATCCGTATATGCATCCTTGCTAATGGTATGGCCAAGATCGCTGCAGCCATCAAACACAACACTTTTAGAACTTCTGCGGCTGGTGCTCTGTCTTTCGATACCAATGAGCTGACATGCTGGTGAAAAAGAAAGACTCTATTGGTAGTCGTAGAGTGTTGGTTGAAGTGTCTAACTCAGCCCCTATAAAAACGATATGCTGCGATGGCGACAAGACAAACTTTTCTGAGTTGACTGTAATGCCTAAGTGGTTGCAGAGTGTCAGAGTGTATTCCCTTGCCTGAATCAGCTGATGCCTGGTGGTGAAGGTAAGGAGCCAATCGTCTTGGTACGGAAACACCTGGAATCCTAGATGCCTCAGGTGAGCCGTGACCACTGCCATGCATTTGGTGAACACTCTGGGGGCTGTAGTAAGACCAAAAAGCAGGGTTCGAAATTGATAACGATTGGTTCCCAGCAGGAAACGCAGGTGATCTCTGGATGGCCTGGCCATTTTTATGTGGTAGTACGCATCCTTGACATCTATCGAGCACATCCAATTGTCTTTCCCTAAAAAGGGAAGTATAGACTGTGGCGTGACCATCCGGAACTTCTCTTTCTTTACAAATTGATGGAGTCTGCTGAGGTCCAAAATGGGTCTCCAGTCCTCTGTTTTCTTTGGAACCAAAAAGAATCTTGAGTAAGTTCCGGATCCTGTCTGGTCTGCTGGGACTGGCTGGATGACTCTTTTTCTAGCAACTTGTGGACCTCTATTGTTGCTTGTTCCCTGTAACTGGGTGGAACATCCAGGATTCTCCTTGTGGGTGTAGGTGGAGTGGAGAACGGTATGAAATACCCCCTAGAAATAATACTTTGAACTTTTGTTATATCTTGCCAGGCATCTGGGGTACAAGGATAAGCGACCCCCGACTGCCTCCAGAGCAGGACAGTCGGGCTTCCTTTCAGGAGCGCTGATAGGGCTGACCAGAGAAGTGATCTGTCACCCTGGTGTTGCGGACCCCCTCTGCCGCAAGGGCGGCATTTTTCATTAGTACCCCTTCCTCTGCCCCTAGACGGGGGTTCACATGTGTGTCCTGAAAGGCTCCATGGGCTTTTCGGAACCACGTCTTTCCTCCCCTTTGGCCTTTGGGGTAAGGCCAAATAGGGGTGGAAAAACAGACTCTGACAGCAGACAAAGTCTTTCCCTCCTGTTCACACCTGGTCAAAGTTTCCTTCACTTTAGGCCAAAAGAGAGATGAGCCATCAAATGGGGTGTTCACGAATGAAGACTTAATGGGCTCCGCAAAGGAACACAAGCGCATCCAGGAATGTCTTCTGAGAGTAATTCCTGTACCTGCTGCTCTACTCGTCCCATCAGCTGCATATATGAGACGCATGGACGAGTTCATAATGGAATTTAGGGTAGCAAGCTGGGCGGCAACTTTGTCGGAAGCCCCTACAGCTTCGGTACCTTGAAGAGCATCTCCCAACTCAAGGAGATCTCTTTGCAACCTAGTGAAATGGGTCAAATAGTTCAGGGATCGGAGTGTAAAAGTCAATGAACTAAACATGCGTTTCCCATATCTATCCATGATCCTGGACTCTATTAGGAGGATGGATAGACGAGGAAGTCTCAGACATTTCCTTTTTGGTGGCCGCCGCCACCACCATGGCATCAACAGAGACTCCTTTGGACAAAAAGGATTTATCTATGGGAGCAGAAATAAACTTGTTAGGTCACCGAGGGACAGGCTCCATGGACTCCGGTGACTCCCATGCCCTCTGAGAGACCAACTCCATGAGCTCATCGAAGGGCGGAGACACCCAAGAGGTGGAAGGTTGAGACCTGAAAGCCTCCCAGAACTATCTAGGCTCAAAAAACACCACACAAAGCCTAGAGAACAGCCAAATTTACAGGTAATAAAACATACACACAATAACAATGGCCCAAAAAAAACAAAGGCCAACACTAGCTAATGTATATATAAGAATGCAGATAATTAACTAGGCCAAAACACGAGGTCACTAAAACTATCTAAACTATGCTAAATAAAACTCTTGGGAAAAGGGGAGCTTGTAAGAAGCTACATAAAACTACTAAAGAAAAATTTTTAAATAACTTGCAAAAATACGCATTTTAGATGAAAAACTGGCTCACGCAAAACTGGATTCTCTGGGATAAGGGGTAGCCTCGAGCCAGTAAATAGCTCTCGAGCTATAGAAGATAGCAGAGTCGGAGCCGAGGATCGGCTCCAAATCCAAACAGCAAGAACGAAGGTGAGATAGACAACTTAACATCAAGTGTTATTTTCACCCAAATAGAAATTAGAAATGGCATCCATTTGAAGTTCAATAGTGGAAAAACTAACAGCTTCATTGAAAACTGAAGTTAAAAATTCAAGGACAGATGGCAAAGGTACTGAAAATGGATCCAGGTCCTTGCTGAGGGCCAGAAAACAAACCTCCTCCATTTGCTTTTGTAAATCTTTCTAATATAACTTTTTTCTTTTTTTTGAGAAGATACCAAGATATGAAGGACAGGGGAGGAGAGCCTGGGCTGTCTAGCAATTGATGAAACTGAAGAAACCATGCAGTCAGTTTGAGTTTTGTTAAGTCCAGATGAATCATTTCTGTCATATGACACAGAAGGACTGGAGTGGGATCCAGTATCCAGGGGGAGCGTTAGAAGGTGAGACCAGAAAAAGGGGAACCAAATCTGACAAAGCCAAAAGGCTGCAAAGAGGATAATTATGCTCTTTAACCAGAATGCTTTCTGTAGAAATTTGGGAATAAGAGGTAATGGTGGATATGTGTAAAGACCAGAAGGCCAGGCATAGACTAAAGCATCTCCTTGTGACTCCCCCCCATTGGAGGGATAAGGCCAATGAACTGACTGCACTTGTTGAGGGGAGAAGAGAAAAGGTTGCAGCATGGCTGGCCTCATCAACAGAAACTTCTCTCCACCACTATAACATTGAGAGACCATTTGTGAGGCATCATAATGGACCTGCTTAGTTTGTCTGCAATCACACTGGATTTCCCTGGAATCTATGTTGCTATTAGAAAGTGACCAGAAGATATCAACCACTGCCACACACTCATTGCTTCTCGACAAAGTGGATAAGACTCAGTTCCTCCCTGTCTGTTGATGCACCAGGCCACTGACATATTGTCAGTCTGAATGACAATTGTCCCTGACAGGAGAGCATCTTGAAAAGCCTACAGTGCTAGGAGAACTGCTCTCATATCTAGGACATTGATATGAGTCTTGGCCTCTTTGGCGGACCACATACCTTGGACTGTCCATCCCAAGTAATGTCTCCACCAAACCAGTTGGGAGGCATTTGTGGTCACTGACAGGGGGAGAACAAATGGGCAACCTTTCACTAGTTTGTTCGAATGAACCCACCAAAGAAAATATTTTTTGCATACCTGTGTGATGTTGACTGGAGATGTTGAAGAATGGGCCACTAAGTCGACGGAGTCCACTGAAGTATTCGCATGTGGAACCTGGCCATAGGAACGAGGGTGATAGCAGCTGCTTATAAAATTAGTCATGCTAGAAAATAAATATTTTGTCCTACCTTTCCGACCTGGGATCTCTATGTCTGAATTTGAGCAGAAGGGAGACAGGCTATCTGATTGACTGTATCCAGGCAAGCACCTATGAACTCCAGACTCTGCATAGGCATGAGTTGTGATTTGTTTTAATTAACCGTGATGCCTAGACAGATGACAAACAGGAGCAAGTTAGTCCCTTGCCTGTCACAGTCGATATCTGCATGGGGCAGATAGGAGCCGGTCATCTAGGTATGGAAATGCCCAAAATCCCAGCAGTCTCAAGTCAGCTGCTACCACTGCCATGCATTTGGTGAACACTCCAGAGACTGTGCTGAGACCAAAGGGCAGTGCTCTAAAATGGTAATTACTGGCTCCCAGCCAGAAGCACAGATATCTTCTGGAGGGCATGCTCTTTTTGATGTGATACTATGCAACCTGAAGATCTATCGCGCACATCCAATCGTCCTTTTGCAGTAGTGGCAAAACAGACTGAACCATGACCACTCAAAACTTTGAATTTTTCGCACACTAGTTTACTTTGCTGAGATGCAGAATTGGTCTCAACTCCCCTGTCTTTTTTGGCAACAAGAAGAATGTAATATAGGTCCTGGATCCTTTCTGGTCTGGGATGACCTCTAAGATGACATTTTTCTAGCAGCTTTTTTATTTTTAATGCCACTACTTCCCTCTGATTAGGTGGAACATTGGGAATCCTTTTCATTTTGGTTGGGGTAGTTTGGGAAAATGGCCTTGTATAACCTCTGGATATGATTCTCTGCACCCAGGAATCTTTTGTTATAGACAGTCAGGATCTCTGACAAGCAACCCCTGACTGCATCCACAGGGTAACAGTCGGGCCTCCCTTTAAGAGCACTGTAGGGCCTATCCAAGAAGGAATCCCAGAAACCCTGGTTCTGCAGCCCACCTATACTGAGAAGGCAGCGTCTTCCATTTGAGTTCCCACGTCTGCCTCTGGGAAAACTTTCGCCAGATGAGTCTTGAATAGGACCCTGGGATTTACGAAACATTTTTATACCTCCTTGTTGATTCTTTGAGGAATTAAACTTATGCCCACAGCAGAAAGGGTCTTTACGTCTTGCTCCCATCTCAAGAATGTGTCCTTTACCTTGGAGCCAAACAAGTAAGATCCATCAAAGGGCACAATGATGGATGAAGACTTAAAAGGCTCTACAAAATCACATAGTCGCATTCAGGCATGTCTCCTAATGGCTATGCCTGAATCCAGAACAATGAGGTACCTTCCATTGCATGGGACATCAGTCTCATGGAAGCAAGAGAAATAGACTGGAGGGTTACCAGCTCCAAGGAGATTTTATTTTGGCCCTTGGCAGACATGGACCCAGAAAGATTTGGAAAGCTCTTTGTTCATATTTGGCGTCCACTAGGATTCTTTTGCTCCAGTGCTCCATGTCTTTAGGGGGAGCTAGAATTTTGTCAGGTCTTTTAGGAATCAACTCTACAGTATCCGTCTCCTTCCAAGTCTAGGGGTTCATCAGCTAGGTGAGTCCTCCAAGAAACAGAAAGGCCAGACCTGAAAGCCTCCAGGAACACAGATTCCTACAGGGAAGAGTACTGGAGGACCAACCACATTTTTTTAAGAGCTCTAGGATGTCTTTAAAAGGAACGGCTTCAGATGGATAACTGGGGAATCCCTTCCCTTCATCAAAATCTGTGTCCTCCATGACATATTCCAGAGGGGAATCTGGGTGTCTCCTTTTACATGTTCTCTTCCAAGAGAAAAGCTCATTAGGGTGGACCAGAGAAGATGACTGTGTCCTGAGGGAACGAATGGAGGCTAGACCAGGTTAGCAGACTCAGTGGAATGGATGGACGAGGCTCGAGACAGAGAACAGGAGGAGGTGAAGTTGTCTGATCCAAAGGGGGCAGGGATGTCCTTTCTCCAGACAAAGAGAAGGCCCTTTCACAACCTCAAAAGCAGAACACCTAGGGGAAACAGAAGTCAATGGTAAAGTAGCCAGGAAATCCTTAACTGTCGGCTCTTGCATCCCCACCAGCACGCCACCTAAGGAAGAAGTTGGACCTAAACTGTCCAATGCCAAAGCCCAGAGGGGGAGGGATGGCTCCAAAAGCTTCAGAGTCAACCTAACCCCCCCCCCCCTGGATCTGGCGCCGACGCTTCGGCTTGGACAGTCCTCCAGCTCTGAAAGGCTCTGGTCCGGGCAATTCAATGAAGTCAACAAAGTAGAGGAACAGATCGTCTTTGGATCCAATGAGCACACCCCTGGGAGTCTTGGATGAGATGGCTCTAAAAAAGCGGGTTGAATCGGAGAAAGAGACCAGGGGGGACAAGGGGGAATTAGGAGGACCGTCGCTCTAACTTACTCCTATGGTCAAGTAAGTGCTCTAAAGTTGAATCCACAGCAGAAAGAACAATTTGCGTCCAAGTGCACAGGGCCTAAGCAATACACACATTCCCTGTGGGCATCTGAATTGGGGATTTTATGCCCATAGCTAATGCAGGTTTAAAACCAGTAGGCTTGTTGGCCATTGTTATCTAACAGACTGTGAAAGAGAAGACACCTTTTTTTTTTTTTTTTTTTTATATATATATATATATATAGAAGGGATAGAAAGAAATGAACTACTGGTAATGGTAGTGAAAGGATACTCTAAAGAGTAAATTTAAGGTAAAAGAAGAAAAGAGCACCAACAATGGTACTTAGAAAAATACAGACAAAGGGGATGCTAAAGGAAGACCAGAAAAGTGCAGTCGTGTACACTTACCATAGATGTAGATGTTCGAGTGTATTCACTGTTGCAGTCATCACATTTGGGTTATCTGCCTCCAGGTAGCCCTCAGTCGGCCTGAATACCAGAGTCTTAGGATTTCTGCGTCAGATGCTGTCGCTTCTTCCATGACGTCAGGTCTAGAAAACATGCGGCTGACGCCACTACATCAGTTTTTCTTGCCCCATATGTCAGGTGCCCCAAAAATAGGAAGCAATTACATGGTATGGAGCACCTCCAGCAAAAAGCAAATACATGATATAAGATATGCCAAACAAAAAAGATAGGTAGAAGTAAAGAGAAGTCAGGGGGCTGGAGGGAGGGTAACCAGGACTGCAACAGTGAATACACTCGAACATCTACATTTTGGTAAGTGTACACAACTGTACTATGTTCTTCATGTTTCACTGTTGCAGTCATCACATTTGGGTTGATTCCCAAAGCTAAGGAAGGGTGGAGGTAGTTAAGAAGCATTAGGGCTGGAAATCAGGCCCTGTAAGACTGCTGCGGCAAATGCAGCTCTGGATTTAGAAAAGATAGGTAAGTGGTAATGCCTGGTGAAATTGTGTACAGAGCTCCAGGTTGCAGCTTCCACGATGTCCCTGGTAGGGACTCCCCTGAGGAATGCTGTAGAGGTTGATGTAGCCCTAGTGGAATGTGTTCTGATCCCCTGTGGGGTAGGTTTCCCATGGTGTTTGTAGCAGAAATGGATGCAGTGTGCTATCCATTTAGAAATGGTTTGCTTTAAAATGGCCTTGCCCTCTGCCCCTGCAGCAAAGCTGACTAGCAGCTTTGTCCTGTACAGATAGAACCTGAGCTACCTGTGCACGTCCAGGGAGTGCAGGATCCTTTCCCCTTTATTCTGAGGATTAGGGAAAAAAGTTGGCAAATTAATGGATTGTTTTAAAGCCACACTAGATACCACCTTGGGCAAAAATGATGGGTTAGTCCTGAGGGAAATCCTGTCCGCATGAAAGATAATGAATGGTTCCACGGCCATAAGGGCCTGCAATTCAGACACTCTTCTTGCTGAAGTGATGGCTTGAAGTAAAGCTGTTTTCCATGAGAGGAATTTTAACTCTGCTGTAACACAGCAGGTTCAAAGGGCGGAAGCGTTAGCTTTTCCAATACAAAGTTGAGTTCCTGGCAGGAGTGGGAGCTCTCCTGGGGGGGAGGGGGTCTTACATTTTTGGCTCCTCTCAGGAACTGTTTGACCAGAGGATGAGAGAAAAGGGGTGGCTCAATATTATAATGAGCTGAGATGACAGAGGCATGAATCTTAATGGAAGAGAAAGATAAGCCTTTGTGGAGCATTTCTGTTAAGTAATCTAGTATATGAGGTGGTTTACTATCACAATGCCGACGTACACTTGCAAGGCTATGAAGTATTCGAACAGATGTTCGAATACTTCATATTTCGGCAGGTGATTTGAGCGAACGTTACCATTGCGAATGGACTGTGCATTCGCAATTCTAATGTTCGCTCATGTGAGGGGATCGCGGTACAGTGCGGTTAGGGAAATACATCCCTTTCCTCACTGTAGTGCGATCTCGGAGTTGGAATATTAAGTTGGGGGGGGAAATGTGGGGGGCACAGCCTCTCATGGGGGGGGGTGCAGAGGGGCTTGCCCCCCTGCATAACTGTATGCTTAGGCTAGTTAGGTAGGTAGTTACGGGACGGGTGGGAGTGCTGTGTATTGCCTAAAATGTCGCAAGCGACATTTTCGATAATACACAGCTGTTTTTGACATTAGGAAAATTCGGAAATGGTCATTTCCGATGTATAAATTCGAAAATGCAGACACGTTTTGTTCTGATTTTCGAATTTATGATAGTAAACCTATAAGGTATGCTGGTCACAGTTGTGTCCATTTCCTGAGACTGGCTCCAGAAGCAGTATCTTTTCCACTTTTCTGAATAGGATTTTCTAGTACTAGGCCTCCTTGCCTCAAGAATGACATCCAGCACCTGCTTACTGAGAGTTGCTGGTGAAGAATTCAGGGGATGGGTCAGGCTGCTAGGTTCAGGGTCTGTAGCTGAGGGTGTAAAATCTGGCCCTCCTACTGGGAGAGCAGGGAAGGGGTCTGAGGCAGGTGCCATGGTGGTACTACTGTCAGACTGCGCAAAAGAGGATACCAGAGCTGGCGTGGCCAGTCTGGTGCAAGCAGGATTGTCCTTGGCTTGTCCTGTTTGATCTTTAGTAGAACCTTCGAGAGGAGGTGCAGGGGGGAGGCATAGATTGAGAGGCTTTCCCAGGAAAGGACAGGGCATCCACTTTCCAAGCTTGGTTGTGGGGAGTTCTGGAGCAATATTTTCTCAATTGATAGTTCTGAGGGGAAGCAGAGGTCCACCTCTGGTGCCCCATCTGTTCCTCAAAAGCTTGAATAGTTTGGGTTCCAGTTTCCACTCGTGTGGGTCCATGAGAATTCTGCTTAAGTCATCTCCCAGTGAATTTAGTTTGTCTGGCAGGAACTGAGCTTGCAGGTGCACTTGGTTGCTCAAGGCTGTGTTCCACAGAGCTACGGCTAATCTGCAGAGTGGGTAGGAATGGGTTCCCCTCTGCTTGTTTACGTACCACATAACTGTGGTGTTGTCTGTATTTACCAATAGTTGTCCTGGAAGAATAAGGCCTTTGAAGGCTGTCAGAGCATTCTGTATAGCTAACATTTCTTTTTGATTGATATGCAGGTGCATTTGCATTGGGCTCCAGTTGCCTTGAATGCATTGCCTGCCATGTGAGCCCCCCCATGCATAGTCTGATGTGTCTGTTGTTAGGGTTTGGGTGGCAGGTGGTTGAGTGAAAGGGAGTCCCTTGTTGTGGAAGCAGGCCTCTGACCACCAAAGGAACTCTGTCCTCAGGAAAGGAATGATAGGAATCATTGTTTCCAGGTCCTGAGAATGCTGACACCAGCGACTTTTTAAGTACCAGTGAAGTTTCCTCATATGCATTCTTGCATATGGAATTAGTAGAACGCAAGAGGCCATGAACCCTAGGGCTTGCAGTATTTTTCTTGCAGATAGCTGGGTTTTGGTGGCCATTAGACTGAAGTAGTTTGTCAAATAAATTTGTCTTTCTGGAGTGAGGAATGCCATCTGGGAAGTTGTATTCAAGCTTGCTCCCAAGAATACAATCTGTTGGCTGGGTACCAAATGTGATTTCTTTTCGTTGATGGCATACCCCAGTTAAGTTAGAAGTCTCTTTACAAATGTCAGGTGTTGTAGCAGCAATTCCTGACTGCCTGCCTGAATCAGGCAATCATCCAAGTATGGGTAAATTTAAATAATTCTCTTCCTGCAATATGCAATGCCTAGAGCTAGGCATTTTGTAAATACCCTGGGCACAGTAGATAAGCCAAAGGGAAGTGCAGAGAAGTGATAATGCATAGAGCCTGCTCTGAAACGCAGGTATTTCCTGCAAGATTCCCTTATGAGGCTGTGCAGATATGCTTCTTTTAAGTCTAGGTTTGCTAGCATAGGAAGCAGTTGTTGAAGAGTAAGCATTTTGAATTTTGGGACCACCAGAAAGATATTGAGAATAGACAGATCCAGGATAGGACACCAAGAGTTTTCTTTTCTGGGTACCAGAAACAGTCTGGAATAAAAGCCTTGCCCCCTTTGTTCTGCTGGGTCAGGCTGAATAGCCTTGATACTGAGAAGACAAAGTACTTGCTTTTGGGCCTCTGCCCACTAGTTTGGGGGGGAGGTCTGGCCATCTGCCTGGGGTTGGGAGTGAGTGGAAGTGGAATCTGTATCCTTGGGAAACAATATTTAAGACCCATCGGTCTTGAGTAATTTAATCCAAGTTTTTGGCATGCAGGGCAAGTTTCCCTCCTAAAGGTGCAAGTACTTGGGCAAGGCTTGGAAGAGTTAAGGATAAGTCATTGTGAGATTTTACCATACTCCCTGTTTTGGACGTGGGTGCACTCCGTTGCTTAGATCTGTGCATACCCGGAGACTGTAGTCTTGGTGGTCTACTGCCCCTGGGTTTGGACTGAAAAGGTCTGGGAGGGACTGAAAAAGACCAGTTTTTGAAGGCCAATTCCTACTGAATATAGGTGGCTGCACTTGTAAGAAATCTTTAACAGTTTGCATATATTTAGCTTTTTCCTCCATCCTTTTGAGGTCTTCTTCAGCTTTATTGCCAAATAGACGCTCTTTGTTTAATGGTGCATCTAGTAATTTTGCTTTGACATGGTTTGGCAAGTTTTGTTCCTTAAGCCAAGCATGCCTTCTAAGAACAGACCCAGTGACAGCAGCCTGCAAGATGCTTCTAAGGCATCAGAACCACATTGCAAAGTATGTTTACCAACTTGTTTAGCAGAATTCATTAACTCTTGTAAATCTTTATGTTCTGCACAGTCAGGAATCAACATCATTTTCTGTTTAATTAGTTCCATAATATGTTGCTGATACTTTAACATATGAAACTGGCAATTTAAAGCCCTAATGGCAAGAGTAGCAGAGATGTAGATCTTCTTACCCCATCTGTCGAAAGCCCTAGAATCCCTGTCCGAAGGGGTAGGATTTTTGGCCGTTGTAGCCTTAATGCCTTTAGGTCCCTAGGAAATGGTATCTGGATCCACACCAGGATTCTTAAAGAGGAATTTGTGGGAGTCAGGTACTCTATAGTACCTGTCAGGTTTCCTGGGAGCTGGAGGCAAAGTATCAGGGGCAAGGCTGGATTCCAAAAAGACATCCTCTACAATTTCCAGAACAGGAGGGATAGCTAGAGGCCTGTGCTGAGGCAAGTTTAAAAATTCTGAGTCTCTTTTTGGACTGAGAGTAGTCCTGGCTCTCCCAGCGGAAATGCTCTCTAAGGGTATGCAAGGTTTCACCAAAAGAAAAATCTTCTGGTGGGGAAGCAGAGGGAATGGAATCCTCTGCATCAGAATCCTCATAGGTAGATAAGGGTATGTCCTGGTAATCAGAAGGGTCAGAGTTATCAGATTCCTGATCAGAAGAATCAGAAGGAAAATCAGTTCTTGGTCTTTTGGAAGGGGAAGGCTGACTTCCCCTAATTAAAGTAATAAGGTCTTCAGCCATTCTAAGCATTTGTTTTTGTGGCATGTGGGTGTGAGAGTGCACTTTGATTATTGGTTACCTAGGCGTAGTGTGAACCTTAGGCCTGAGAAATTTGGTATTTTTGGTTTGAAATGAAATCGTCAGTTTGATATGAAAATCGGAAGGCTTGAATACACCCTCAGAAGCCGGTGCCTGCACTGCGGCTCCAAACCCATCCATGGTAGAGAAATTTGCAGGTTCCATAGTCGAAGAAGCATCTCGTGGTATATCGGACTCTGAATGGGTCTCAGTAGAGGAGTGCGAATCTGTAGAAGCAGGTATCAGGGTCTGTGAATGCACTTCACTGAGTACCGGCGGACTGGCGACAAGCTTAACAGTAGCGCCGTCGGCAGTTTTGGACCTATGCGGGCTGTCTCTGTCTTTAACCTTACGATTTTCGGACGATCGGTAGTCAGATGGCTTATCGAAGCCATATCGAATACGGAGATCAAGAGTGACAGAATTTAGTGACAAAAATAGCCCGATGACGAATAGTTCGGGTGTTGAACAAGGCACAAAACCGACAGCGAGGGACGTCATGGTCTGGGCCCAAACAGGTGACGCAGTAAGAATGAAAATCTCCGTGAGGTATTTGCTTTACACAGGCAATACAATTATTAATTTTTTCTGGCATCAGTTAAACCAAGAAAAAAGGATCCCAATGGAGTACTTATCTTTTAGAAGACTTCAGGTCTAAAGCTCAAAAAACGAAAATTTCAGGAGGCGGCCAATCGGCACTTGTGAACTGCTTCTGCTTCAGGCACCGCACGGCAAGAAAGACTGATGCAATGGCTGCATGTTTTATACCCCTGACGACCTGACGTCATGGAAGAAGCAACAGCATCCTACGCAGAAATCCCAAGACTTTGGTATTCAGGCCAACTGAGGGCTACCTGCAGGCAGATGACCCAAATGTGATGATTGCAATAGTGAAACATGAAGAACATCTAATAAGGACAGAAACATAATTGTAGGAGAATTTAGATAGATAGATAGAATAATATTTTTTTTTAAATATGACTCTCTAAAAAGGTATAAATACTATTCCAAAGCTCAAGTGCGACAGGATGCAAGTCTGAAGCTGAACGGTGTCAAATGAGATCTGGGGTATGTTTAGCTGGTGGGACATTATGGGTAAAGGGAGGAGCTTGTGAGTTTTGGATCCTAAGATCTGGTAGAAGTGGTAGAGTCAGATCCGAGTCTTGGAGCTGAACCCATCAGTTGAGAAAAGAATGAAAAGGACAACATCAGATTTATACTCTGTGATGCACTTGACTTGCTCACCAAGTTTTCACTGTCAGTCTATGAGAAAAGTACTAACTCAGAGTGAAAAAGGAACTATATAGGAAGCTATGTTTATACACGACAAAATCATCACCTAGATCCCCCACCAGTGGTTCAAAACAGTAACCTGTACATCAATTTATTCTCTGCCACTAGTAATAGCAGAGTGGCATGCAATGATCCATTCATATGAATATGTGCAGCATAAACAAATGTAAAGTACATCGGTCACCTACCTGTACCTTACCACATGTAATTTGTACCATGCTGACTAGCTGTCACAGCCATTTCCTTTCATACCTAATTATCGGAGTGCCAGACTTGTAAGGTTGTAAAACTGTTTCATTACTTAAAGGAATACTGTCATTCAACCACAAGAAGAAGAAAAAAAACAGGACAACAAAAATATAAGTCTGGCAGTCGACACAGAGTATTATAGCTGTGACCCGTAGTTTCTGAGGTACAGGGTTTATTTCCATCCACCCTCATTTGCCTTATGTTTGGCACAGATCAAGTCACTTAACCAGACAGTGCTTTGGGGCAACTGGAAATTTGGGCTAGGCTCCTCAATGGTCCCTGGGACTCAAAGCCGCCCTTAGGCATAGGCCAACTAGACGGCCACCTAGGGCACTACTGTAGCAGGTGCACTTTTCCAGTAATATGGATGGTGTAGGTAGGCCAAAATGGGGGCACCAGGTCGTGTTGGGAGGCTGCTGTGGAGACCTTTTACCTAGGGCACCAGCTAACCAAAGACCGGCTCTACTGAAAGCCTAGTAACTACCTATGAAGCTATAAATGTTAATATTCCCACCTAATTGAGTGGGACAAATGATAGCTGCAACAGAAAAACTAGAAATTAAGCCAGTCATCCACGACTATTGTAAGTAGCCCACATAGCTGTGCAGTATGATATAGCCCACATAGCTGTGTAGTATGATATTTATACAAAGGTATGTACTTACTCTAATGAAAGAATGCTGAATGATCAAGTCCATTCTCGCTAACCAGTACATGTGAAAATGTAGACATTCAGTCAGTTCAGCAATTGAAATTTTCCATGTCTGCACCTCCTCCATCTTTCCCTATAATGTTCTGCACTACAGTTTCCTCTGTAGACCTAAGGTATGCCCCTCAAAAAAAGAACTGCAACAAACACAACAGAAAAAAGACTATGTCTTAACATAACTTTCCACTTGTGCTGTTCATCTTCACCAATGCTTGACGGTGGCTTCGAATCCGAACCCTCAGAAGTGACTTGGCCGTTATTTTCCAGCTCGTGCTCTCCAAACTCTTGAGCCCGGCTCTACCCATAATGCTCCTCACAGAGATTACCTCAGATCAAGTTTGCCAGATGACAGAATATAGCCACAAACTTAGAACATAATACAATATACACACAGAAAAATGTATGCAAAGAAGATGAGGCCATCTATGGATTCCTGATGAGAAACTGGATCAGAATCGGTGAGGCCTACTAAAAGCTTTAGGATGGGGGAAAGTGGGCGAGTATGTCAAGGATTGGTGAAGATGAACAACACAGATGGAACGTTATGGTAAGACATAAATTCTTTATCTGATGTTGTTAATCTTCATCTAATCCTTGACGGAGGGACAGAATCCCCAGCAACTTATGTACCTTGGGAGGTCTCACGGAAGGATATTCTGAAGCACCGTAGAGCCAAAGGAGGCTCAACTTCGAGATTTGATCTAGTTTGTAATGTGCAATGAAGGTATGGTGAGAGGACCAAGTAGCTGCTGCACAAATGTCAACTAGAAAAGCTCTTGCATGAAAAACTGCTGATGTGGCAACAGCCCTCGTAGAATGAGCTCTAACTGTTTTGTGGAGTTGAAGTCCTTGAGATCGATAGGTGAAAGAAATACAGTCTCTCAACCACTTAGCCAAAGTAAATTTGGAGACTGCCCAAGCCATTTTTAAGGCACAGGATGACACAAATAATTGGTCGGATTTATGGAATTCTTTAGTTTTGTGGAGATAAAAATGCAACTGTCTATGAACATCTAGCAAATGCAGAGCGTATTCTCCTTTATTGGTAAAATTAGGGAAAAAAGTTGGTAAATGTATGGTCTGGTTAATATTGGATTCAATAACCACTTTCGTTGGTTTGAAATGAAGTCGTCAGTTTAATATGAAAATCGAAAGGCTTGAATACACCCTCAGATGCCGGTGCCTACACTGCGGCTCCGGACCCATCCACAGTAGAGAAATCCACAGAATCCATAGTCGAAGAAGCATCTCGTGGTAAGTTGAACTCTGTTTCTGTGAAAAATTAAACAGGGAGATTTGCATGATAAAGCCTATAATACAGAGACTCATCTTGCAGAAGTGATGGCTACTAGAAATAAAGTCTTCCAAGTCAACAATTTTAATTGAAAAGAATCAGCTGGTTCAAAAGGACTTTGGGTTAATGCTTGAAGGACTGTTGTCAAGTCCCATGGAGGAACAGGATCTTAACAGGGGGTCTTACCAAGGACAACCCTTTCAGAAAGGCTCTGGATAGCTTATGCGACAGTCATTGTGCCCCGTATGAAAATTTGATTGCTGCCAACTGAACTTTTATATTCAAAGCAGAGGAATCAGACTCGGAGAGTATTCAAGAAGTCCAATATGTATTCAGTTGGGACACTGAAGGCATCAAGTCCCTTATTTAAAGCCCATATGGTAAATCTTCTCCATTTGCTCAGGTAAAGTTTTCTAGTTGTAGGCTTGTGGTGTGCAATAATATGTTTGATGGGTGATGACAGAGAAGCTTGCCTGGCAATCATGGGAATTGGAGAAACCACACTGCCAGTTTGAGGTGCTGCAAGTTGGGGTGAACCATGCCTTTTGGGTGTGTAAACAGGTCTGGAACGGGGTTCAGAATCCATGGTTTCTGTAGCAGATGAGGCCAAAGGAAGGGAAACCAGACTTGCTGAGGCCAGAATGGGGCAATGAGGATTATGGCATTCTTTGTCCTTTTTGCTTTCCTCAGAAACTGAGAGATTAACAGAACTGGGGGAAAAGCATATAATAGACCAGGCGGCCAATTGTGTAGAAGAGCATCCCTGGGCGACTCCCCCAGTGGAGGAATTGGGACAAAGTAAATTCTGCATTTGTTGTTCAGGGGAGAGGTAAAGAGGTCGCAGCAAGGTTGGCCCAATCGACGGAAAATCTCATCTGCCACTACTGGATTCAGGGACCACTCGTGAGGCATGAGAATAGTCCTGCTCAATTTGTCCCTTATCACATTTGAACTTCCCGTAATGTGCGTTGCTGTGAGAAAGCGGTTGGAAGAAATTGCCTGTTTCCACACTCTAAGTGCCTTTTGACATAGTGCATATGATTTGGTTCCCCCTTGTTTGTTGATGTACCAGACCACTGACATGTTGGGAGGGTGGCCTAATGGTTAAGGTGTTTGCCTTACAAACACAAGGTATAGGGTTTGAGTCTCACAAGGGATAACTGGCTAGGCTTAAAATGGCTCACAAGGGCAGTTAGCCTAGTACTAATCTATGAACCTATGTTGTCTGTTTGAATTGCAACTGTTCCTAGAGGAAGGGAATCCTGGAATGCTTGCAACGCCAATAGCACTGCCCTAATTTCTAGAATACTGATAAGCAGTTTGGCCTCCAATTGGGACCATGTGCTTGGACTGTCTTTCCAAGATAATGCCCCCCCCCCCCAATCTGGGAAGCATCCACGGTCACTATGGCTTGGGGTTGAGGTAGGGAGAAGGGCCTGCCCAGGAGAATCTGATCTGAATGAAGCTACCATTTGAGGTCTTGTTTGCAGAGATTGGATACTAAAACTCAGTAAGACATTGGTTGATGAGTTAGAGATCATTGTACTGCTAGTAACCACTGTAGTAATCGCATGTGCAACCTCACTACAGGACCTAGAGTGATTGTGGCGGACATTGAACCCAAGGTTTGAAGAATTAATCTTGCTGGGACTCTGTCATTCTGAATGATCTGTCTCACCAAAGCCCTGATGTTCTGTAGTCTTTCTGGAGGAAGGGAAGCTATCCCTGAAATAGTGTATAGCTGTGCCCCTATGAAATCCAAACTTTGAGAAGGTTGCAGTTGGGATTTTGAGAATTACTGAAATGCCTAGGGATGTGCAGACAGAGAGGGTGTAGTCTTTTACTATTTCTAAGTGATGCCACGTGGTAGCAGTGAGGAGCCAGTCGTCGAGATATTGGAATACTCGAAAAACCTGCAGTCTGAGATGTGCTGCAACTACTGCCATGCATTTGGTAAACACCCTGGGAGCTGTGGTGAGTCCAAAGGGCAGTGCTCTGAATTGGTAGTGGCTGGCCCCTAGCCGGAAGCATAGAATATTTCTGGAGCTTTTCTCCATCTTTATGTGGTAATAAGCATCCTTGAAGTCTACTGAGCACATCCAGTTGCCTTTTTCCAAGAAAGGAAGTATGGTTTGTACTAAGACCATCCAGAATTTGGTATGGTGGACTGATTTGTTGAATCGGCTGAGATCCAAAATCTGTCTTCAGTCCCCCTTGTTTTTGGGCACTAAAAAGAATCTTGAGTAAACCCCGGAACCTATCTGGTCTGATGGGATTTTCTGGATGGCTCTTTTGTTTAGCAGCTTTTTGAATTTCTAAAGCTGCTGCCTCCCTTTGATTGAGTAGAACATCTGGGAGTTTTCTCTGAGGTTTGGGGTTCACAAACAAGGGGATTTGGTAGCCTCTGGATATTATTCTGAGCACCCTTTGTCCAAAGTTATTGTTTGCCAGGCTGGTAGATGCAGGGATAATCACCCCCGACTGCCTCCAGAGGAAGACAGTTACGCATCCCTTCAGGGATGCTGATAGGAAGTACCAGAGAAGGATTCCCTGGACCCCTGATTTTGCGGTCCATTCCACCTCCCAGAGCTGTGCCTTCCATTGTTTCCCCCTCTGCCCAGGGGGCAATATTTACCACGGGAATCATAGAAAGGTCCTTTGGATTTCTTGAATCACAGTCTCCCACTCCTCTGATTCCTCGAGTAGGGTCACCGAGGGGTAGAGAAACGTATGCCCACGGCAGATAGAATCTTGCCATCCTGCTCACTTCTGGTCACAGTTTCCTTAACTTTTGGGCCAAAAAGGGTAGATCCGTCAAAGGGTGCACTGACAAATGACACTTTGAATGGCTCCGCGAAGTCACATAAGCACATCTAGGAATGCCGTCTGATGGCTATGCCTGAACCTTCTGCTCTGGACGTCCCTTCGGCTGCATGTGCTATGAGCCTCATGGAAGAACTGGAGATGGCTTTGAGGGTCACAAGCTGGGAGGAGACCTTCGCAGCTACTGCTCCTGCCAGGGTGTTAGAAAGTTCCTTAATTAATGTAAGTAAAGTGTGTCATGTAGTTCAACGACCTTAGCGTGTAAAGGTTGTTGAAGCAAAAACACACTTTCTGAATCTATCCAAGGTCCTGGACTCCTTGTTTGGAGGATGGATAGTGTGACTCTCTCCTGAGAGCTCTTTTCTGGTGGCTGCTGCTACCACCACAGCATCAACAGGAATTCCTTTGGACCAATGTGGTTCCTGCTTTGATGAAGACAAAATACAGTCGGGCCTTTTGGGAATAGGCTCTACGGCGCCGGGTATCTTCCAAGCCTGCTGGGTGACCAATTTTACCAGTTCGTCAGCGTGTGGAGAAATCCACGAAGTGGAGGGTTGGGCACAAAAAGCCTCCAGGTATACTGACTCCTCTGTGGAAGGCTATGTGGACAACCAGTCATCCCTCTTTTTCAGTATTTCAAGGATATCCCCCGAAGGAAACATCTAACATCTTCAGGGGGTCACCCTGGGGAACCTTCGCCTTCATCAAAGTCAGTATCCTTGGTGTAGGACTCCTCTGGGGAGTCGAGGTGCTTCCTCTTGCACTTCCTCTTCGCAGGGACTTCTTTGGGGGAAAGTTCCGGAGAATTTTCCGAAGGGGTAACCACCAGGGTGAGTGTTACCTGGGGCTTTTGCACCCTTTGTCCGGGGGATGAGTTCAATGGCAGTTCTGGCCGAGAGGAAACGGAAGATATTTGCCCAGACAAGGAAGGCAACGACGGGGAATCCCCAAGGGATAGCTCCTTCTCCACGATACGGAAAGCAGGCCCCCAAATCCTGTAGAGGAGTGGGAGCCCGGAACCGAAAAAGACTGCTTCAGAATTGGGGTCACACCCCGCACCATGGAGACTATCTCTGCACCTGGAGCCTGAGTCTGAACTTCAAGGACCGCCGCGCCGAGAGGCATGGATGGCTCAGATGGAACCGAAAAAATATCATGCGTCCCGGAACCGACCATCGAGTCCCAACCCTGGGAATCCCCTGGTGCAGTAGAACTGGAAAAACTCAAGGCTGTAGTTGGAATCAAGAAAGGGTGTTGGAGACGGCACTGTTGGAACTGAGGACTCCAAGGGCTCAGCTAGAGTTGGAGGAGGAGTGTATCCAGGTGTCATGGAATGAGCAGTGTCGACACCAGCTTGGCTTGGAACCAAAGTTAATCCTATTGCCACTAGGAGCTGGTCCACTAACCTCATAATGCCCTGTTCTGATAAACTTTTAGTAGACCATTCCGATACCGTGGAAGGAGATCTGGACTGTCTGACTTCCACGAATGGAGTGTCATTAAACAGGTCGACAGAAGGAGAGTATGACATCCTTGATGCAATAGGCAACTCTGAAATCCTAGGAACTGAAGGCTCACTCGGAGCGGAGGCCAAGGCATCAGAGTGTTCCAAATGTGTCTTGCTAGGCACCTACAATTATCCCAGTGCCAAAGAACTTTTCGGAGCAGAAGTTTTAGAAATTTTTCTCATTGGTTCCGAAGAGCTCGGAACCGAAGGAGGTCACTTTTTTTGAATTGTGGGAAGAAGTTCCCGCTTCCCCAGATTTCTCTTTAGATCCAGAAATGGCCTCGAAGGGAGATTTTAACAGGCCTTCCAACAAAAGCTTATTCTTTCTTTCCAATAAGGTACAGGAGGAAAATCCGTGACAAACAGCACAATTTTTTTGCAAATGTTATTTCGCCTAAACAATATACACACAGGCTATGCCCGCCAGAGTTAGGCATTTTCTCCTCACACTTGGTACATCTTTTGAAACCTGAAGAGCCCTTGGGTTTCACAGGAGACTGTTTCTTGTCAGACATATTTGAATTAAGAAGAGGAGCGGGTAGCTTAGATAAGGCAGATAGAATTAAGTACTAGAGATTTTATAGGTAAAGATACAGAAAAATAAGTTTTATAACTCACAAAATTCACCAAGGCTCGAGATAATGAAGGCACATCTGGTCTGCGATGAGGCAAACAAGATCTGAGGTAATCTCTGTGAAGAGCATTATGGGTAGAGCCAGGTTCAAGAGTTTGGAGAACGCCAACTGGAAAATAACGTGCAAGACGGTTCCGAGGGTTCAGAACCAAACCCACTGTCAAGGATTAGGTGAAATTAACAGCATCAGCTACAACATTTTAAACAACTACAAACCACACCTATCTGAGGTCAGGGAAGGAAGGTAGGCATGTTTATTAGATGGGAGTGACCTACATCCAGATCTACCATTATGGTAAATAAGTACTTTTTTATATCTGGGATGAGGGGGTCCCTCTTCATGAACCATGAGGACAGTTTTCCAAGCTTATCCTCCACTAAACATATGTACAATGACTATAGAAGATATAAAAAAAATGGATGTAAAACATTTCTAAAAAGCAACAAGTCATAAAGAACAATTATGTAAGTTATACCTACCAAAACAGTAGATGTTTAGATGCAAGGCAAAAAGTATTAGAAATACAAGGTCTATGGACCTGAATTTTGTCTGTGACTTAAACAGAACATCATGGAGAGACAGCAATAGGTCCCAGAGATTGCCCCTCCTACAGGACAGGCTTCCCATCCACGTGAAGCCGAGTTTTCCTATAACCCAGTTTAAACGCAACCTAAACCTCTGGATGGGGAACAGGAAATTCATACCGGGCCTGGCACTCATGTCCATTATGGACAGAGGTAGCTTATAAATGCCTGGCCCTCAATGTTCTATTTGGATTCAGGACAGCATCATTATTTCTGCAAAACTTGACAAGGCTTAGAAAAGCCCCCTGGGTCGCTAGCCTAGAAACAATCTATGAATCTTTCACCTAGAAACAATCTATGTTCAAATTCCTCACTGATGCAGTAACCTTTGGCTAGTTGTGTTGCATCTTGTCCAGGAAAAAGTGTCATCAATGGCATGAACTTCTCAAGGATAAAGAAAGGTCATGGATTATTAATTTGGGTGGCCATTTCCCACCAGGGTTGAATGAACATCTTTAACACATCTTTTACCATTTATAATGGGTTGGGTATAATCTCCAGCTCTTATTATCAGGAATACCATTAAATGTACTAATTTCTATTATTACAAATGTGTTTTGTACTATATATATCTTTAGTATTCAGCAATATTGGCATGGTTTTTGATTTGGGTCAGTCCATTAATTGATTCTCAATTTTTATTGAACATGTTATTAATATTTATATAAAGGGCACTTTGTGTTATATGGGGAATCGTTCTGGCATTGAAAAAGGCTTCTTTAGGCCAAAACCGGTCTGCCTTATACTTTTATTTCTGAATAAATATCTATCTGGATTCCTCTAATTGTGCTGGCGGTCTGTCTTTGAATTACTAGTTACTTTTTGGCCTTTGCACTTGCCGTCCATGCGGAGCTTCTGTATTCCACTTGTCGAGGAAAGCTTTGGATCGAGTTTGGTTTTCCGTTTATCATTCATGGGAAATTTGTGTGTATGCGCTGATGTATGCGGTGCTCCGTGCTTTGGCATTAGAGGGGCACAGTTTCAACAGCTGCAACTTTTTTTGGAGGACTTATCAAGAATTGGACTTCATCTCATTCATCCTCCATATCTAATGTTTTTTTTTTTTTGGTTTGGTGTACACCTTCATAAGGTTGGTGGTAATCAGCTTTATGTACATGACTTTGATTTTGGTGGGTTTAATGCTTTTTTGGCTTTGCTGAAGTAATAGGGAAGTTTTTTTTTTTTTGCATTAAGAGATTTGGAACAGTATTAGCACTCTACATCGGGTCATACTCTTTAGTTGGCGAAATAAGTCAGTGGCTGCCATCCTAACTATACTAATTTGCTCTGCTGCTTTACACTTAATTTTTAGTTCGCTATTATTATTGTGAATTTTGAGACTGGCATACATTATGGATACTATTTTTGGGACTATTTATGTTAGGACTCTTCATGGTATGCTTCAAACATTGTGCTTGTGTCTCAATTGATGTCTTCATTAGACTGGCGGAGTTGAATTTTTTTATCAGAAATGTTACTGGATGGACTCTTCCTATGTACTGACTTTGGGTCTAACCTACTGAATTAGTATGCACAATAAACGGGAAATGAATATCTGAATTTGTGGTTTCATCAGACGGTGCACATAATCTATCATCTTTATTTGGCTCGGATGGGGCTCAATATTCATTGCATATGCTTGAACTTTTTAACTCAAAAAATAAAGTATTGTCAAACCTAGGTTTCCTGGACTGGTGGACATTTCACTTTTTGATTGAATGTTTATATGTACAGAGAGCATTCACGCGTTGACGTCAGCAGCACGTTGACATCGGGTAATACAAAGAGTAAGATTCTAGTAGAAGCCATGGTGCATTCTAATGGCGACGATATAGCCAAAACTACGCAAATGTTGGCTTCTAATTTGTCTGGTAATCAGCATATGAGTGACACTAAGAATAAAGTATGTGATGTTTCATCGAATACAGCCACTTCGGTTGGCGATGTTTTTACAAATGGGATGGTTTTCATCCTTTTCCACTACCGATCAGACAATTCGAAAGGAAAATGTGGTCACCACAGAACAAGATACGAAAAAGAAAACACCGAGGAGGTGTACGAACAGCAGAAAAAGACACCACGACCCACCACCAGGGTCTAGCGGTTAACATTTCAAGGTATGAACTAACGGAGCATGAGCTCTCAGTATTGAACAAGGGACTTAATTTCATACCTTCTGGCTATACTGATGTTACGGATATAGTCACTGATATTAAAATGTTTACCAGGAGTATTAGTTTAAAAATGTTGTTTGGTGGTGATATGTGCAATACCAATACTACTGCTGATATGAATGTATTTAGGAAACCCTCAACATTTGTACCACAGTTACATCCATTGCTTGGAGCATTTGAGAGTGCATGTGAGAGGGATTTGCTGGATTTATATAAAAGAGAGAATGTAAAATCTGATTTTTACAATGACAAAAAAATGAAAAAGAAGCTATTTTAAGTTTGCAAAGAAATGATGACATTATAATACGACAAGCAGACAAAGGTGGGGCAGTTGTGGTGATGGATCATGATACTTATAGTAATAAGATAGACGAATTATTGTCTGATGACTTGACTTACCGCCACTTGAATGGCCTTTTACTTAACAAGATCATAAGAGATGTACATAGCCATCTATATGATCTTTTGCTGTGCAATATGATAGATGCTGATTTGTATAAATATTTTTTAGTGGAGAAGCCCTTAGTTCCTACTTTTAGGGGTCTCCCGAAAATTCATAAGGATATGTGTAATCCGCCGTTGAGACCTATTGTCTCTGGCATTGGATGGCTCACGGAGCCCATGTCGATTTTTTTGGATAAACAATTTAAACCAATTGTGGATGAGACTCCCTCAATTATAAAGGATACTCAGCACTTTCTAGAAAATCTTGCTGAGTGTAACATGTCTAACTTAATCACAGTAAGTGATATTTTGGTAACTTTAGACGTTAAATCCTTATTTACTTCCATACCCAACAACATTGGGATGGACTATGTAAGGTTGTTACTTATAGAAAAGGACATCCCTAATGGTCAAATTATAAAATGGATGTTGATTCTAGATATGGTATTGAGCAATAACGTCCTACTATATGACAAAACTTATTATTTGCAACAGAAAGGGGTAGTGATGGGCACCCCTTGTGCTAACTCATACGCCAGCCTGGTGTTGGCGTATTAGGAAAGCACTTATGTTCTGGGCAATATGTTATATCATGATTATATTAAATATTATGGACGTTTTGTAGATGATGTATTCATTGTTTGGAATGGCACTGTAGAACAGTTGGATGATTGTCACCTACATAAATGGCACCACGGATTTATTGAGTTTTAAATGTATACATTCATACAACACTATTGAATTTTTGGATGTTAGGATAAATAAGGGTGTTAATGGTGTGGAAACTGCTATGTTCAGGAAGTCTTGCTGGAAGAATAATTTATTACACCTTAATAGTATGTATCCCAGATACATCTATCCCAACATATTGAAAAGTCAGGCATACAGGGTGTCTAGGTTGACCACCCAGAAGGATGACTATGAGCAACAGCAAAATGTTCTAACTCAGAATTTCCTAGATAGGGGATATAATAACATAGAGGTCAAGGACACCCTAGCTTATTGTAATGAACATAGGACAAACAAGGGTAAACCGTTTTTTTACAGGCGGCCAGCTACCACATGACAAAGATTGTTCCAGGTCACAGAACAAGAATAGGCTCATTATTCCCTTTACAAATAGGAATACGCAGATTAAAGAAGTTATTTATAAAAATTGGAGACTTAACTATTGATGAGAAAATAAAGGAATTGGTTGATCAAAGACCTAATATAACCTATAGGAACATGAAGTCACTAAAAAGACTTTTATGTTAGGAAAGTAACAATGAAAGGACCATTTTTTCTCAGAGATCAGGAACATATGCATGTAGAACTTGCAATCAGTGTACTTACATAATCAATGATGATAACTTTACACATCCAGTAACTGGACGGGAATATATTTTTAAGTTTTATGCTGATTGCAAATCTAGGGATTTAGTTTATTTAGCACAGTGTCAGTTATGCAAAATTTTTTTTATGTGGGAAAAACAAATAAGACGCTACGTGAACGTATCAGGGAACATTTGTATGCCATAAATAAAGAGAATACAAGTAATGCTCTGGCACAACATGTAATTGACAATGGGTTGACACATACTTTTAAATTTAGAGATTTGGAAATGGTGAAAAAAACTAATAGGTTAGGAAATATAAAAAATTACACTGAAGAGATAGAATGTAGATGGATTTTGCGGTTACAAGCACACAAAGCATATGGTTTGAATGAGAAGGTCTCACAAACCTTTTTCGGCAGTGAGACCTTATAAACATTAATTTCATCTGAATATAAATGTATATGTATTCTTTTTGTGGCAAGATAACTACATTGTCGCTTGTATGATACATGAGTTATTTTATTTGGGATATAAGAATTGAGTCATTAATATTATATCTCATCTTATTGTTTAAATATAGTAATATATTTTTAAATTTTAGAATTTTCAGTTTTAATTGGATACCATAATTGAATGATTTTTAAGAATGTTAATTGATGCTACTATTTAAACTGTTGTATAGTGCTATGCTGGTGCTGAAGTCTGAAGAAACATTTATTGAACGTGAAAGCGCTCACTTGGATCCTGCATTTATTCTACTTTATTAAAACTCTTGAAGTGAAGACTGGAGTTGTTTCGTTGTTTACAGCTTTGGTGAATTCCCTTTTTGTTGCTTCTTCTGGACATTGTATTTATTAAGGGATACTTTACTCAGCGTACTGTGCGTTTTTTTTTCCTTCATTGATACTGGCGATTATACTTGTATTTGGGTGAATATCAGGGAGATAGTACATGGACACCCTGGGCTAATCACTCTGCAAAGTCCTTTGGAGCTGTCAATAATTCAAAGGGCAATGCAGAGGATTGATAATGTAACCTGGACACAGAACATCTAAGGAAATGTCTGAACTCTGTGGCTATGGGAATATGAAAATAATTTATTTTATTTATTTATTTATTGAATTTGTTTACCGGGAAAGTCCACTGGGCTTAAAATAGCCTATTTTCGGTGGAGGCCCGGAGAGAAAAACTCCAACAAGAACATAGATGCAGAAAAAAAATTAAACATTAATTGGTACAGAACTAGAAACATGTTACATATAGTGGTTACAGTAATATATACAGAATATATACATAAGTCAGGAATGTAGTTGGTTTGATTACAGTAACATATACAGAATATATACATAAAAGCAGGAATTTAGTTGGTTGCCAGATAAATTCAGAGTGGTAAAAATGGAGATAAATTAATCAGCATTATTGTATCAGTATCAACAAGTGATGAAAGAAAAAAATAAATAAATATGGAGAAAGTATCAGTCACTAGTAGTAAAAAGCAAAGGAATTTAGTTATAATATAAGGAAAAGGAAGAGGTTAGGTTATAGAGCAGGTACATAGCTAAGAAGAGTTGAGATGATTTTTCAGTATTTGTTTGAAGGTGGTGCTGCTGCCTGTGTTTCTTATAGAAGGACGAAGCGAGTTCCATAGTTTGGCAACTGTGAAGGAGTACCAGCAGTTGACCAGCCGGTAAGGTGGGCTTTTCTACTTTTAGAAGTAGATGATTTTCAGATCTTAGTTGCCTGCTGGGTTAGTATTTGGCAAGTAGAGTTGAGAGAGAGCAGGACAGTCTGTGGGTCTGTAAATTATTTTGTGTGCTGTAGTTAGCTGAGTGAATGAGAGATGGTGGGGGAGTTCCAACCAGCCTAATTGTTTCAGTGAGTTACAGTGGTGGGATGAGAATTTGGCCTTGGTGGCATATTTGGCTATTCTGTTGTAACACATCAAGGTTGGATTTTGTACAATTTTGGATATTAGTGAGAAGAGGGGCACCATAAAGGAGAGCGGGTAATAAAAGTGTAGTTGCACGGATTTGTCTAGTAGAGAGGCTAAGAAAGCGTTGGTGCCTGTACTGCATACCGAGCTTTTGGTGTGTTTTTTTGATGTTACTGTTTATGTGTATGTTAAAGTTTAGGCTTTCATCTATAATAATGCCTAGTAATTTAGTGTGTGGGACAACTTCTATACTGGTATTATCTTGAGTTTGTATACTAAAGAATTTTTTTATGTAGGGGAGTGGTTTTCTTAGAGGTAAAAATTACTAGTTTAGTTTTTTTTGGATTTAGGGCAAGATGATTGCTAAGCATCCAAGATTCAGTAGAGGTGAGGGCATTCTGGATGATTTGCTGGAGTTCAAAGCTGGAATTTGCAGTGCATATTATTGTCGAGTCATCGGCATACTGGATCACTGAGCATTGTGGGAGAGTGTGTGTGAAAGTTGTTAATAAAGATGCTAAATAAGACAGGACCAAGTATGGATCCTTGGGGTACCCCTATGGAAGTATTGAGAAAGGAAGACTAAGACTGTTGCCATTTGGTGTATTGCTGCCTATTGGCGGATTAGATATTGAACCATTGTAGGGTAGGTGGGGAAATGTGGAGGGTAGATAGTTTAGAGAGGAGGACAGTGTGGGAAATGGTATTGAAAGCTTTGGAGAGGTCAAGGAAAAGAGAAGTGATTATTTTACCAGAATCCCGTGCCCGGTTAACTGTATCAAGAAAGGAGAGGAGGGCTGTAGTGGTGCTGTGCGCCCTGGTCCGAAACCGTGCTGAGTGGGTGACAGAATTTGATTTTCAAGCAGGTGGTTGAGGCGATGGGCATGGATGCATTTTTCCAGTATTTTAGAGAGGAGTGAGAGAACAGCTATGGGTCGAAAGTTTGTGGTGTCTATGTTGGTGCCGCCTTTGTATAAGGGGAGAATGAATGCTTTTTTCCAATGTATGGGACAAGGGACTCTAACTGATCTGTTAATGAGTATGCTGATGGGATAAGGTATAGAGTTTGCAGCTAGCTGCAGGACATGTGGGGGTAGATTGTCAGGGGCTAGAGGACAGGGTTTAAGCTTAAGTAAAACTTTTTTTATTGTGGCAATGGGTAAGGGGGAGAATTCTAGGTTAGAGTTGTATGTAGGATTATTTTCTGGGATGTTTTGGTCATTAGCTGTCTTGGTGGTGGTGGTAACCTTAGGAAAGGTGGTGGTTAGGTTAGCTGTGGTGTCAAAGAAATAGGAATTGAAGGGTCTATATTAAATCATCGAACACTTAGAAAAGCGAATGATGCTTTATCAACCCCATGTAAGCGAAAGCTTACAAACTCGAACGCTTAAAACAGCGATTTTTTTCCAAGGGGTTAAAAATCGCTGTTCCAAAAAAAACACACTTAAAACAAAGTGGGGGGCTTCGCCCCCACACCCCCCTATTTAAATATACCAACTCCGAGATCACACTACAGTGACGAAAACGGCAAAGTAAATGACACGGCCGAGCGATTTCTTTCCCAGGGAAAGAATTTGCTTATATGCCGCTTCGGCATTTTGCCTTTTCATCTTTTCAAGTTCGAACAACACGCACTCGAAAGAATGCATCTTCGGTCATCTAATGGGAACTCAAATTGAAGAGGGTGGCAAGTTCAGTAGAGGTTTTGTGCGTGTCAGGGGATGGGTTGCTTTGAGAACCAGGATGTAATAAATGGTTGATGGAGGGACCAGAATTTTTTGGGATTATTTTTATGTTGGCTTTGTAGGTGGAGGCAGTGGGCTTTTTTATCATTGGTTATTAAAGCAATAACCAACGACATGGTGTGGTATATTGAAGATTTACCCAGAGTTGGTGTGGTTTAATCACGAGGGTGAAGCCCGAGTGATTAAATAAAGCCAACAGTGGGTAAATTTCAATGTACCATAACCACGGAGTTGGTTATTGCTATTATACAATGACATTATTTAAGAAATAAAATACTTACTTTTCTTAAATAATGTCTTTGTACAATGGCACATTACTGTTCTTCTGCTGGTTGTGGAAGGGGTAAGGTTAGGTATAAGGATGATGTTGTGGGGGAGGGCGGGGATGGGGGCAGGGAGGGGAGCGGAGTGAGCACAGCGAACGGAACGGGTTCATCCCCCACAGGGAAAAGGGCTGAAAAACTATCAGTGTAAGGTGAAGAATTTCTCACAAAAGACTGATCTGAGTATCTGTGGAATACTTTATCACTGCAAGCACACAAACAGGGTTGTTTGGCAGTTATGGAGAGAGTTGTGATTAGTATAGAAACTATAATGAAAGTAAAAGCAAAACATTACCAAATTAAACAGTAAATGCTTGGGACTGGAACACTGTGTGAATGTAAGGGTGATTCAAGGTATTATGATCCAATCTAGTGGCAATTGGTTGGATCCCTTCACTGTTGTGCATACACCTTTAAGCCTAAACACTTTACAAAAACTAAATTGTAATTTACCTATTACAATAGAAAAGCTGGAGAGTGTCAGTTCTTGCTTTCCAGAGGTTTTACTTAGTTAAGATAGTCAGCTTCAGAGGAGAAGGTAGATATTGCTTTATGCAATGCAATGGGATGGGATCATGCAGGAAAGACACCCGTGCAAACTGAAAAATAAAGGTAAATAAGGCAGAATTAGTGCAGAGGTTACAAGAATGTGAAGTGGAGAGCATACAAGGAATAGAGGTGGAAAGTAAAATTAATTATATTGCATACATTATAATTAAAATTGAGTATATTGCATACAGTATCAGCTCTGTAAAACCACAGACTAACAGCAGTAACATGCAGCCTATAAGTCAAGTGATAACAGCTGTAAAATTCAGCAGTGAATACACACAGTATATAATGCACAAAGCAAAGAATGGCTGTTTTAGGACAATAATTCTAGAGTTATGTTATTCAGTATGAATGCAACAGAGTTGTTATTCAGTATGAATGTAACCTCTTAGGTCTAATATAACTTTACAAAGCTAGCATCCTGAGCTCTGTAACTTTCACAAACAAGTTGAGAAAGGACAGATCCAGTAATGGTCCCCATCAGGAATCCTTTTTTGGTACCTGAAAAATTCTTGAATGCAATCATTTTCTTACTTGTAGGACATTTGGTTCTATGACCACCACCCCCCACACAGCAAGCAAATTCTCTGACACTAGTAAATACAGATTGGTCTGATAAAATTTTTTACAACATGTATAAATATAGAGACAAATTAAGTGGCAGGTCTAGGGAAGGAGAAGCAGGAAGGGGGATAGGGGTTTGCATAGTCGTTCTGAGGTAGGGGTTTATCTTTTTGCTTTGAAAAGCTCCCTGCTTCTTGCCAGAACCTTATTGACCTTTCTTTTAAGGAGCAACAAACCAGCGGTAAAGGAACGCGAACCTCCACTCACCCAGAACACTTCCACAATCCTAATTCACTGCCTTCTTCCTTGGAAGAAGTAATGTAATTCAAAAATGAATTCACCACCAATAATGGTAAAAATGACAAATTCATTTACTGTGACACAAAAACGTTAAGCGCTTTCACTCACAAACATGAGCTTCATCAGAACATCCAGCCAACTGATACAAATGGTTTAAATAGTATCTTTGGCGCCAAATTCATTTAATTTGGAACTATGCTTATTAGTGCATATCATACAAAAAAGTTATTTTTTTGAATGTCAAAAACAAAATGCATATAAGCATTCAAAAAACATCAATTAACAATCAAACTGCACAAATCTACAAACGCTACACAAATAACATACTAGCATAAAATGAGACTATTTGGACTGAGCCATCAAAATAAATGCATTGTTAAAATAAAAATGTGGTATAAAAACATATATTCAAAGGCATACTATGAATAAACAAATGGCTACCTAAACATGAAAGAACAAATGACTACCTGAACATGATCTGTCCTCCCCATGTAATGTTCTAAAAATATATTGAAAGTTCTACCTAATATTGAGTAAGGGTTTTATAGAAATGTGGTCATTCAAACCTGGTGGTCTCATGGCATCAGTTAACAACTGCCACCAAACTTCTTTGTATGCAAGTATACTTTTGTAATCACCACCTCTGGGATCCACGACAACATTTTCCAATATTAGGTTCATAGGTTCATAGGTTTATACTAGGCTATCTGCCCTAAGGCATTTATAAGCCTAGCCCAAATTTTTGTGGCTTACGCCACCCCTTATATGAAAAAATACTGTGCCCATTAGTTTGTTGTGCCTCTGTCCAGCAGTGACACAGAGATGATTCCCGGGGTAAACCTACGATCTCCCATCCACAGGTCTAGATTTCTCTTGAACAGAGTCAGCGAGGTGCTCTGCCTCACATGGACCGGGATTTTATTCCACAGCATAGGGAGTCTCTGAGTGATAAATCTATCCCTCCAGCACGTCCTATTTATATCCGTGCTAAGGTTTAAGTTGCTTGCTCTAGTGGTTTTGGTGGATTTGGATTTTTTGAGGTGGAGCATGTCCATTAATTCCGGGTTGGACATGGCCTTGTATGTCAGGCACATGTCACCTCTGAGCAGACGGTATGCGACTGAATAGAGCTGGAGTTGCAAACCTGAAATTGTGTTTGGCTCCGTACTTCTCTACATGCCTATATAAGGCATTATTAATATCCTTCGTCCTGATACTATATATAAGTTTCTTGAAATTTCACTCTGTTTTCCCCATATAGTATCCTGGACAAGCCTCACACTTTGCCAAATAAATGACTAATTTCGAATTGCAGCTGCCCTGTTTAAATCTCTATCTTGTCCTATTAATATTATCTAAAACTATTCCTTCTTCCTCATTAATAACATAACATTGATTACAAGCACCACATTTCGAGGTGTGCTTAATGGTGTTGTCTATCCCTGTATCTCTTATACCCCTTTCCAAAAATGATTTTATATTTTTCCCCATCATGTATATAAATGTAGGTCTGGGGCCCAAAATATCAATCATAACTTGGTCCACCATCAAAACATTCCAATTGGCTGTTAGATTGTCTTTTATTTTATTTGTGTGTGGACCGTATTCCAGGACACAAGCCCTACTATAAACTTTAGGGGTCTCCCTACAGTTAATGTCGATGTTCTCACCTTTAATATTGGCTCCCAGTAATGGGGTGTATTTCTTTCCCCATTCCTTAATGACATACTCTTTGACATCCCTCATCATTTTCCCATCATATCCTCTATCTTTAAATAATTTAGTAATGTATCTTAGTTCGTCTACCATATCTTTATATTCAGAGGTCATCCTTACGGCCCTGATGCACTGCCCCTTAAAGAGGTTATACATCAGTTTTTTAGGATGGTTACTGGTGTATTCCAAATAGGAATTAGTAAATGTATTTTTCCTATATATTCTCGAGTCCAGATGTTAGTCTAGTAACTAACTAAGCCCTAGTTTCTGAAGACATAGTAGTAGAAAAATCCTTAAACTGTCTACACAGGCCAGCATGTAGGTCAATATATGAGCCAGATAGTGGAAGAAGGGGAAAAAAATTTCACCAAGTCTGTCAAATGCTTTACCATCTTTATTACAATAGAGGGATTGGCATTTATTACATTTTTATTAGCAGCAGGTAAAGAAACAGAAACAGCTGCTAGATCTAAAATTATTTGACAATATTAATATTTGTTAGTCTAAGGAACAAGTCCTTCTGCTTTTTTAGGAACTGAATTCTGACTGTCAGGGTTATTGAAGGCAAATTCAAAAGCATCTTGCAAGGCTGGCATAATAGGAGGAGTAAATGAAGCACGCGGGACATCTACTTGAAGCATATCATAGTATCTTTTAACAGTCAAGGGAACATCCACCTGTTCCCATTGAAAAAAATGACATTCTGGAAAGGGAAACTCTTCAAAGTCAGAGTCATAGACAATAGAAGAAAATGCATTAGAAGCCCTCTGTCTGTCAAAATCATTATCTGATCCCTCTGAACCACAGGACCAGTATGGTAAGTCAAATCAGTCTGCTGTTCCATAGGGTTCAATACCTGTGAAAGACCCTTGTCCAAGGTAAGTAATTCATCTTTCTTTACTGAAACAGTATCCTTAGAAGAATTATGTTCAACCTTTTGTTTCTTTTTTCCAGGGACATCCTTAAGAGAAGGGTAACTAGGGGGATGCTCTTTAGTCTCTTATCTTGGCTACAGTGAATCAAGCTCTTCAGAGAGCCCCCCCTAACCCAAAGAAAGTGGTTCTCCCATGCCTAGGATGGACAGTGGACAAGCCAAAGAGGACATGGCTAACTCCAATCCATTGTAGCAGTAACAGCAACACCAGAAGGTCCTGAGGAAACTTGTAAGTGCTTGAGGAACCACTCATAGCCACTGCAGATTCGCAAACTAGTAGCTGAGGCACATGAAAAGACCCACCATGAAGGCAAGGACTCCGAAAATTTTTTTTTAGTTGCAGTGGGTAAAGGAGCAATTGCACAGCTATCTGCATCCATGTCCTGGCCCAGGAAGAAAGCATGAAGTCTGCTAACAGCTGCTGGAAAGGTTGGTCCTGGAACAAGTATAAACAGTAAACACAAGCAAACCTTACCTTACCAAACAGTTCCTAAAACAAAGAAATCTGAAAAATAGTACATCCATGACAAAATGGCAAAGTATAACTACAGGAAAGAAAAGGAGCTAGATTGCCAGTAATTCTACACAAGCAATTCATAACACCTTCACAAAAAATGCCAGTCCTTATTCAACACAAAGTAACCAACAAGTACACAAAAGCTATTGAAACTCCTGCTCCCAGCTAAATAAATGGATTTCACTGTACTAAAATGCCACACATAAATAAGAAGTTATGTACTCACCATAACGTTCCATCTGAGTAGGTGACTTAATTTGGATGCAACCTGTGGGTATCGGATCCGACATCGGATCCGAGCCGGCAGTTCAAAGGCTTTGGGATCCAAGCTCCTAGCTCCTCCCTCTACCCATAACCCCTTGCCAAGCCCTGACTGACCTCAGATTGAGTTTGCCCTGTAAATACTAGTATAACAGATTCCTGGGAAACCAGGACTAATATTGCTAAGAAGGTCAGGGGGATGGAGGGGGGGATGGTTGCATCCAAATGAAGTCACCTACTCAGATGGAACGTTATGGTGAGTACATAACTTCTTAATCTGAAGTAGGCAGACTTCATTTGTCTGCAACCTGTGGGACAGAGTCCCCAGCTACCTAAACCTTGGGTGGCCGTCATGGAAGGATGTTCCGGAGCACCGCAGAGCCAAAGGATGCTCTCCCTCTGGAAACAACATCCACTTTATAATGAGAGATGAAAGTATGAGATGAGGTCCAAGTGGCTGCTGCACAGATATCATCTAATGGCACTCTAGATTTAAAAGCAGCAGACGTGGATACTGCCCTGGTAGAATGCGCTGTAATTCTCTGAGGAGCTGGCCTTCCTGAGGTGTCATAAGCCTGTAAGATACAGTTAGAAATCCACTTCGACAGGGTAACCTTAGAGACTGCCTTACCCAGGGCGAATTTTGCAAAGGAGACGAACAGTTGATCGGATTTCCTATGACCAGCTGTTCTGTGAATATAGAAGCACAGCTGTCTGTGAACATCTAAAGAATGTAATTTATATTCTCCTTTGTTTTTATAGTTGGGGAAAAAAACTGGCAAGTTAATCGATTGGTTGATATTGGATTCTGAAGAAATCTTCGGTAGAAAGGAAGGATTGGTCCTGAGGAAAACCCTATCAGGAAAAAAGGAAAGATACGGTGGTTTGATGCATAAAGCCTGGAGTTCAGAAACTCTTCTAGCTGATGTAATGGCTACTAAGAAAGCAGTTTTCCAGGAAAGGTATTTCAAATCCACAGAGGCTGCAGGCTCAAAGGGGGGAGCGGTTAGGGCCTGCAGGACTAGAGATAAGTCCCAAGGTGGTATAGCTTCCTTAACCGGAGGTCTCAAGAGAAATGCACCTTTGAGGAAGGTTTTGCAAATTTTTGCAGCCATGAGAGGTGTTGAGTCAAGACCCACATGGTAATGGGAAATAGCTGCCATCTGTACCTTTACCGTGGAAGAGCTTGCTCCTTGCTGAAAAAGGTCTGTCAAGAAGTCCAGTACCGCCGCAAGTGGTGCAGAAAAGGGGTCAAGGTTATTATGTTCTGCCCAAATAGAAAACCTCTTCCATTTGCTTCGATAAACCTTTCTAGTGGAAGGTTTATGGGCCGCCACTAAGATGGCTTTCACTGGTGACGAGATACCGGGAGTCCTTATCAGGGATGGAAGTGGAGCAGCCAGGCTGTCAATTTCAGGGTATGAAGGTTCGGAAATGGAAGCCCTTGAGGATGGGAGATGAGATCCGGAATCGGATCTAGAATCCAGGGAGGATTCACTCTGTGAGACCACACAAAAAGGAACCAAGGTTGACGAGGCCAGAACAGGGCAATGAGAATCATTTTGCTCCCCAAGCTGTTGGCTTTCTGCAAAAGTTTCTGCATTAGAGGCAGTGGAGGGTAAGCGTAAAGGAGACCGGGAGGCCAAGCATGCACCAGGGCGTCTCTTGGGGATTCCCCGAATGGGGGAAATAGAGCGAAGAAACTGTCGCATTTGGCGTTTGAGGGAGAAGCAAAAAGATCGCAACAGGGTTGCCCCCAGGCGGCAAAAATCTGCTTGGCTACTAGAGTGTTGAGAGACCATTCGTGAGGGGAAAGAATGGTGTGACTGAGCTTGTCCGCTAGGATGTTGGACCTTCCCGGAATGTGCGTTGCCACAAGAAAGCGATTGGTGGAGAGATTGCCCATTCCCAGACTCTCATGGCCTCTTGACAAAGGGGACAGGACCTGGTTCCCCCCTGTTTGTTGATGTACCAGACTACCGACATGTTGTCCGTCTGGATAGCAATAGTCCCTGCAGGGAGAAGGCTGTGTAGTGCTTGCAACGCTAATAGCACTGCCCTCATCTCCAGGACATTTATATGCAGTGAGGTCTCTGAACTGTTCCACGTGCCTTGGACAATTTTGCCTGCTGAATGTCCCACCCGAGGCGAGAAGCGTCCGTGGTCACCGTGGCTAGGGGGAAAGCAGCACAGAAAGGTCTCCCTGTTAGGAGTTCCGTTGACTGGAGCCACCAAAAAAGGGAGCTCCTGCATGCTTTGCTGATAGCTATTGGGCTGCTGAGAGGGAAGTAAAGCGGGGACCATTGGACCTGGAAGGTCCATTGAAGAATCCGCATGTGAAGTCGAGCATGAAGAAGAAGCGGAATGGCTGCCGCCATTGAACCTAGGGCCCTCAGGACCGAAGCTGCCGTCGGAGCAGGTCGTAAGATGGCCGTGACATGACACCTCATGTTGGACAGTCGATCCGGGGTGAGGAATGCCCGCATTTTTCTTGTGTCAAATCTTCCTCCTATAAAGTCTATAAGCTGTGTGGGATTCAGTGAAGACTTCTCTTTGTTTATGGTGATGCCCAGCCGAGGGGCTATGTGAAGGAAATAGTCCCTGGCTGAGCACAGCAGATGCCTTGATGACGCTGTGAGGAGCCAGTCGTCCAGGTATGGAAACACCTGAATTCCCTGGAGTCTCAGGTGGGCCGCTACTACTGCTAGTACTTTGGTAAACACCCTGGGGGCAGAGGTGAGACCAAAGGGAAGGACCCTGAACTGGTAGTGACTGGCTCCCAGCCGGAAGCGAAGGAACCTCCTGGACCGCCTGTCCATCAGAATGTGGTAGTACGCGTCCTTGAGGTCTATGGAACACATCCAGTCGTTCTCTCGCAAAAGGGGGAGGATAGATTGTAAGGTGACCATCCGGAATTTTTGCTTGGTTACCGACAGGTTCAGTTGTGACAGGTCTAGAATCGGTCTTAAGTCTCCCGTCTTCTTTGGCACCAAGAAGAACCTGGAGTAAAACCCTGATCCAGTCTGATCTCGGGGAACGCGTTGGATGGCTCTTTTTGTTAGCAGCTGTGCGATTTCCACAGTTGCTACCTCCCGTTGATTGGGTGGTACATCGGGGAGGTTTTTGGATCTGGGAATACTGTAATGGGGGATTGAATAGCCTCTGGATATCACTCGAAGCATCCAATGGTCTGACATGATTGACTCCCATGATGTCAGGTGCCTCGAAAAACGCCCCCGACTGCCTCCAGAGAGGAGCAGCCGGGTAACCCATCAGGGTTGCTGCGTGGGTCTGTCACAGAAGGGTTCTCTGGACCCAAAGTTCCTAGGAGCCCCTCTGCCTCTAGGACGGCGACCTCCCTGTCCTCCTCTGCCACGGAAGGACTGGTTGTCCGGAGCAGGTTGGGATTGCTGCGATTTCCGGAACCACATCTTCTGTCCCTTTTGGTTCTTCGAGAAGGACCTCTGGGGAGCTGAGAAGCGGACTCCGATGGCAGACAGCGTCTTCCCATCCTTTTCGCTCTGGACAAGCGTTTCGCGAACCGTTTTGCCAAAAAGGGCAGAACCATCGAAGGGGACATTTGCGAAGGTCGCTTTGAAGGGCTCCGCGAAGTCACAGTGGCAGAGCCAGGCCTGGCATCTCATAACAAGGCCCGATCCGCTAGCTCTAGCGGCTCCCTCTGTTGCATGAGATAAGAGCCGCATAGAAGTATTAGACACCGCTCTGAGAGTGGCCATACGGGTGGAGTACACTTGTTTGTCCTCCGCCGAAATGGACTCTGGGGGAGATGCAGCGTATTCCTTTATTTGTCCAAAAATGTGTATACAGTAATAACTCAAAAAATCTGTGAAGGCTCCTACCTGAAATAATGCGATGCATTTTTGGACAAACATTGTTTGACCACTATATTGGATACATTCTGCATTTAAATAATTATTTGTCAGAGCAGGTGCTTTGAGCATTGTTGTATGTGCCTCAGTAGTTTTTATGACACGTGGTCATGACATATGGTTTTATGTACAGAGTTTTAAAACATTATATAATAATTGTATGGTAGAATGCATAGTGGGAATATAACTACTTTTTTTCTTTAATTGATTTACTTTTGCCCCATTATTCTCAGTATTTCCAAATAATATGGCCAAATTTAATTTCCTAATAAACATTTTGAAATTGTTCAAACAATCAACTAATCTAAACTTCACAGTAGGTACAACTCACAAATACAATTATTTGATAGGATGGTTACTAAACAAATACATCAAGTACAAAATATTAGAGACATGAAAGTAAAGAGTAATCTTACTAAGTTGGAATGGGACATGTTAAAGGATTTGAGTAACAACAATGAAATAAGGGTGATGAAACCCGATAAGGGAGGAGGAATCATGATATATGACAATTTTGAGTACAACTCAAGGATGTATGACATTTTACATACCTCTGGTAGCTACGAAACTGTCTCCCTTAATGAGATTAATATTTCTTATAGGAGAATAGATCGATATATCGAAGAATTCTTGAGCGATAGTAGGATAACGGAAGAATTATACAAGTATATGAGAGTAGAACAACCTCAAATGGCTATACTAGTAGGGATTCCCAAGACTCATAAAAGTATTGACAACCCCCCATTTCGACCAATTATTTTGGGGAGTAAATCCAAGACTTTTCCCTTAGGAGTTGTAGTGGATACTATGTTAAAACATATTTATGAGAAAGTATCACATATGGTAAAAGATTCATGGCAATTTTTGGAAAATTTCCCTATCGATTGTTGGAAGCCAAACTTTTAGTTATGTACTCACCATAACTTCAGATGTTTGGGATCCATCTCGCCTACATTCTGAATGATGGGTTCGGAGCCGATCCCTCGGCTCCGACTCGGCACGCTTATGCCAAAGAGCGAAGTCTCTTACTGGCTGAGCTTACCATATCCCAGGATGCACCACTACCAGTCCCCCAGATCTAGTTTGTCCGCATACATGCACACATGCACACCCTGCTTAAATAACATCGTCAGATGAAACAAGATAAAACAGTAGAACTCAAAACCGTTCAATCTCTTCTGATCTCCAAGGCAGGGGGAAGGAGGGTGGGTATTAGGAATGTAGGCGAGATGGATCCCAAACATCTGAAGTTATGGTGAGTACATAACTAAAAGATGTTATGTGATCCTATCTCGCCTACATTCTGAATGATGGGACAGCGTCCCTAGCACCTGAATCCTGGGTGGCTCACTGGAAAACACTCCTGAGTACCGTGGAACCAAATGAAGCTCGTCCTCTAGATGCCACATCCAATTTGTAGTGTGAAATGAAAGTGTGCGGATTGGACCAAGTAGCCGCAGCACAGATTTCGATATAGCGAGCTTGGAATGAAAAGCTATAGAAGTAGCCATAGCTCTGGTAGAATGAGCCTTGATAGATGTTGTAAGTTGCTTATTTGAAGAAGAATAAGTCTGAGTTATGCAATCTCTGATCCATTTTGAGATAGTAGCTTTTGTGATGGTTTGGCCCAGTTTATTATCTGAGAAGGACACAAACAACTGGTCTGACTTACGAAGTTGCTGAGTCCTGTCTAAATAGAAGCGTAACTGCCTGTGAACATCCAATTTGTGAAGAGTGTATTCTGCTTCATTGGAGAATTTTGGGAAGAAAACCGGTAGCTCTAGAGATTGTTGGAGGCAGAAACTAGAACAGACCTTTGGGACAAAGGATGGATTAGGCCGAAGTGATACTCTATCCTTGTGGAAAATCAAGTACGGTGGCTTAATAGACAGGGCTTGAAGCTCTGAAACTCTTCTTGCCGAAGTAATTGCAACTAAGGAGGCAGTTTTCCAAGACAGATATTTTAACTCGCATGTAGCAGCCGGTTCGAAAGGGGGAGATGTTAATGCGCGAAGCACCAAATCAAGATTCCACGGAGGTGCAGGATGAAAAATTGGTGGTCTTAATAGGCTCGCACCTTTAATGAAAGTTTTGCATAGTCTGCTGCTCATCAAAGGAGGATCCATGGATTCGTGGAATTTAGAGATAGCCGCTAGTTGGACTTTAATAGTTGAGACAGAAGATCCCTGATTAAACAAGGATGTTAAAAATTTTAAGACCTCTGGGGCAGGAGCAGTGATAGGGTCTAAGCCCTTGAGTTGAGCCCAGATAGCAAACCTCTTCCACTTACTAAGGTACAATTTGTTAGTGGTGGGTTTGTGGGCCGAAGATAAAATGTGAACAACTTCCGGTCTAGAGTGTGCCTTCTAACTAAAGTCGGAAGTGGAGGAGCCAAGCTGTCATTTTCAAAGATTGAAGGGACTGATGTCGAAGTCCCGACTGATGGATTAGCAAGTCCGGAATCAGGTCTAAAGTCCACGGATCGTCCACTGCATGCTTCTTCAGGTAGGGAAACCATACCTGACGAGGCCAGTACGGGCAATCAGAATCATTGAAGACCCCAGTTGAGAGGCTTTTGAATAACTCTGGGAAGAAGCGGAATTGGAGGAAAGGCATAAAGTAGCCCTGTTGGCCAAGGTTGTGCTAGAGCATCCATGGCTGGTACTCCCTGATGTGGGATCAAGGAGAAGAACCTTTGGCACTTGGTGTTTAATGGAGTTGCAAATAGGTCGCAGCACGGCGTCCCCCATCTCCTGAAAACCTGAGCTGCTACTGTGTGGTTTAGAGACCACTCGTGAGGAGAGAGAATTGTCCTGCTCAATTTGTCTGCCAATATATTTGACTTTCCGGGATGTGGGTCGCTACCAAGAAGCGGTTGGTAGCTACAGCCCATTCCCACACTCTCATGGCCTCTCTGCAAAGGGGTATGATCTGGTCCCTCCTTGTTTGTTCAGATACCAAACCACCGACATGTTGTCTGTGTGGATGGCGATGATGCCCTGAGGAAGAAACTTGTGTAAGGCTTGTAGGGATAGAAGTACAGCCCTCATCTCCAACACATTGATGTGGAGAAGAGCTTCGTCTGGAAGCCAGGAGCCCTGAACTAGCCTGCCCAGACAATGCCCCCCCCACCCTATCTGGGAGGCATCTGTCGTCAGGGTAACCACTGGAGAGGGAAGAACAAAGGGGTTTCCTTGATCCAAATTGGATGTCTGAAGCCACCAGCGAAGGTCCCTTTTGCATATATCCGTAATCATGATGTGATGATTGAGGGGAAGATCCTGAAAGGACCATTGCGTTGACAATAGCCACTGAAGAATCTTCATGTGCAATCTTGCCAGAGGGACTAAAAGAACCGTGGCAGACATTGAGCCTAGAACTTGTAGAACCATCCTGGCTGGGGCTTTGGATCTCGAGATTAGAGCTTGAACTTGGCCCTGTAAAGTTTGGATCCTTTCGGCAGGAAGAAAGACGCGCATCAATCTTGAGTCTATCTCTGCTCCTATGAACCTTATGCGTTGAGAGGGCAGCAAGACAGACTTTGACCAATTGAATGTAATCCCCAGGGTAACACCCAGGGAGATGGTGGCTTTGAGGTTGTCCATTAGAAGATGCCTGGTGGTTGCAGTCAGGAGCCAGTCGTCCAGATAGGGAAACACTTGGAATCCAAGACTTCTCAGGTGAGCCGTCACTACTGCCAAACACTTGGTGAACACCCTGGGGGCTGTGGTGAGGCCAAAGGGCAGAGCGCAAAATTGGTAATGACTGACTCCCAGGCTGAAGCGCAGATACTTCCTGGACGCCTGATGTATCGGTATGTGATAATAGGCGTCCTTGAGGTCTAAGGAGCACATCCAAACATCCTTCTCCAACAGTGGTAGAATGGATTGCAACGTGACCATTTGGAATTTGGATTTCGTGACGGATTGGTTCAGTCTGCTGAGATCCAATATTGGTCTCAGGTCCCCTGTCTTTTTTGGCACTAAAAAGAACCTGGACTAATTTCCTGATCCGATCTGGTCTGTGGGGACCGGTTGGATGACTCCTTTTTCTAGCAGCTTTAAAGCTTCTGCGGCTGCCATTTCCCTTTGACTGGGTGGTGGGTCCGGGATTCTTTTGGACGGTGGGGGCGAGTATGTGAATGGGATGGTGTAACCTCCGGCAATGATCCGAAGCACCCATCTGTCCTGAGTGATAGACTCCCAGGCTTTTAAGTGCTTGGCAAAACGACACCCGACTGGCTCCGGAGCAGCATAGCCGGGCAATCCCTCATGACGTGTGGGAGGCTGAAGAGCCACGAAAGGACTCGCGGTCTCCAGAATTGCGGGGCCCTCTGCCGCCTCTGGGACGGCGTCTCCCTGAAAAATTTCCCCGTCCTCTGCCTCTGGAAGGGGAATCTTCCTGCTGTTGAGAGAAAAACTTTCGAGATTTGCGGAACCACATTTTCCCCCCTCCTTTAGCCTTGGGGTAAGGCCGAAAGGGAGTGGAATAACGGGCACCTACGGCAGATAAAGTTTTTCCCTCTTGCTCACAGCGAGTAAGGGTGTCTTTAACCTTGGGTCCAAACAAGGAGGACCCATCAAAGGGAGCGTCGGCGAAGGAAGACTTGAAGGCCTCCGCAAACTGACACAAGCGGAGCCAGGCTTGTCTCCGTAGAGCCACGCCTGTGCCTGCCGCTCTACCCCCCCCTTCGGCCGCATAGGAAATGAGCCTCATGGACGAGTTAGAAATTGACGTAAGGATAGCCAACTGAGAGCTAACCGACTGGGCCAGCTGCTCAGGTAGGTTACCCGAGAGGAATCTGACAACTCCTTGACCAGATCCCTCTGAAGCCTGGTAAAATGTGCCAAATAATTCAGAGACCTTAACGTAAAGGCCGCTGAAGTCAGGGTGCGCTTCCCGTACCTGTCCATACTCCTAGACTCCTTATTAGGAGGATGGACGGACGTTGAAGCCTCTGCCACGTCCTGTTGTGTAGCAGATGCCACCACCATGGCATCTACAGCCACGCCTTTAGTAAGGAACTCCTTCTCGGGAGCAGACAAAAATTTATTTGGACGAGAAGGGACTGGTTCCACGGTATCTGGGTGTTCCCACGCCCTTCGACAAACTAAATCCAGAAGCTCGTCGAAGGGCGGAGACACCCAGGAGGCGGAGGGCTGAGCCCCAAAGGCCTTGAGGAGCACTGACTCGTCAGTAGAGGGGGGTTTGGATATCCAGCCGCCTCGTTGTTTGAGGATCTCTAAGATGTCTGCAAATGAGACATCATCCGAGGACGACTTCGGGGACCCCTCTGCATCATCCAGATCAGTGTCTGAAGTAATAGACTCGGGGGAGTCCACGTGCTTCCTCTTGCACGATCTCTTCCTTGGGGGTTCCTCCGAAGACAGCTCAGAAGAACCCTCAGGAGGAGGAACCCCACTGGGGTAACCTCAGGCCCCGGGCTCCGCTGACTACGGACAGGGAACTGCCAAAGACCCAGTCTCCACGCCTAGGGAAGGTGCCGGTAAAGCCGGGAGATGGCAAGAGGACTTGGCCAAGGCACTCCTCATGGCTCTGAAAGCCGGACCCCCAGAATCCTGGGAGTGTCCGGTCTCCGGAGCCGTGATAGTCGACGGAAGACCCGCAGCAAGCACCGAGGGAGGCTCGGAACCGAAAGCATAGGTCCCAAACATCACCCCGGGTCCAGCCGAAGACGTCCAGACCAAACTCGGACCCGAAGGCCGGGTTGGAGTAAGGGTCGGAGCCGACCCTGAGATCTCCATCGGCTCCAACAGCACCTGCTCCGACGAGCAGTCGGAGGAGGAATGGCAATGGGGTGGGCCAAGGTCATCGGCTCCGAAGCCAACTGGGTCGGAACGAAACAAATTTTTGGAAGACTGGGGACTGGAACAGTCTTTGGAGCACCCTGTCTATATCAGAATCTGACATCCTCAAGACCGAGAGGAAACAGAACGGGTCCGAGACGGCCTCTCCAACGGCCCCAAAGGGCTAGGGGACTGGCTCGAGGCGACTCGATGAGTATCGGCGCCGAGGGAATACACACACCAGATTCCATCGGTGCCGAGGTGGACTTCGCCGAGGAGGAAGTGTCTGAGCGGGCAACCTTTGTCGGCTCCGAGCAGTGGAGCCGGCGAAGATGACCCGCCTCGATGCCCCAGCTATCGGCTCCGAAGCCAGAGGAGTCGATACTGGTGGCATCGAGGCAGACTGTTCGACCTCGGCTCCAAGTCCTTGGAGCCAAGGAGAGGCCTGCCTTTGTTTCTTAGCGATCGGATCCGACGGACTGGTCGGAGCCGACGCCTTTCTTTGGCCGGAGAAGGAGAGGATGCCAAAGCTTCTTCGAAAGAAGGTTTAATTAATCCCTTAAGAATTAATTTATTTTTCCTCTCCTGGAGGACCCTTGAGGAAAAAGCGTGACATACACTACATGATTCCTGTAAATGCTTTGCCCCTAAGCAATACACACATAGCGAGTGATCGTCCGTGATGGACATTTTGAAGCTACATTTTACACATTTCTTGAAGCCCGAAGGCCTAGGATTCTGAGACATTATAGAAATTTTCAGAAAGTAACTGTAAAGAACACTGGTGACACACCTAGAATAGGCTTACAGTTATCACTCGCAATACTCTGAGTTAGTCAAACACAGCACAAACTCTGTAAACTCTGTAAATGTAATAATTTCTCTCTCTTTAAAGAAGAGAAATATAAATGATTTGAAACAGAACCGAAGTCACCTACAAATAAAAAGACCGGGAAAGGCCTTTCCAGACAAGAGGTACTCCTAGTCCACACTCACAACACAAAAATTCACCAAGTGAATTTTGTCAAACACACTCAAAACACAAGAATAGCTGTTAAAACAGCTTTTTGTAGAGAATGAAGAAAATCCTGACAGAAAAACTAGTGAAATAATCACTACTTAACTCAGCCAGCTCGAGACCACGTCTTCACTTGTTAGCGGCAAACGAGATCTGGGGGACTGGTAGTGGTGCATCCTGGGATATGGTAAGCTCAGCCAGTAAGAGACTTCGCTCTTTGGCATAAGCGTGCCGAGTCGGAGCCGAGGGATCGGCTCCGAACCCATCATTCAGAATGTAGGCGAGATAGGATCACATAACATCTACATCTATATCTCTGTAGATGTAGTAGACCTGTTTTCTAGTATTCCAAAGGAACAGGGATTGGAGGCTTTCCAAAATAGCATAAGAAATTATAGTGATTTAGAATGGGACAAAATTTATTTGGCAACCAAACTTATGTCAATTGTATTGGATCATAATTTCATTTTTCATGATGGAGAATATTTCAGGCAGACCAAGGGGGTGGCTATGGGGGCAGCTTGTGCCCCCATATACGCCAACTTGGTTATGCTTGACTGGGAGAACACAGTGATATTTAACAGTGCTCATTTCAAGAACATTCGATACTATTCGAGGTTCTTGGATGACATTTATATTCTCTGGGATGGAGATGAAAACAGTGTCAATCAGTTTATGGAATATATTAACAACAGTAGTGTATACTTAAAGTTCACACATACTTACAGTACGAATGGAGTTGCTTATTTGGAAACTTTTGTATACAATGGAATTGGTAAATTTAAATCTAAAATTTACTGAAAAAGCACATTCACCAACTCTTATATAGAATATTCTAGCAACCATCCTAGTAAAATGAAATACAACATTTTCAAGGGGCAATGCATAAGGGCCATAAGGATGACTTCTGATATAGAGGATGTGATTGCAGAGTTGGGATTCATTACAAATGTATTTAAAGATCGAAATTATAACAGTAGGATGATGAATGATGTGTGCAACTACGTACTCAGTGAAAGGGGAAAAAAATATATATTCCATTGTTAGGAATTAAGACAAAGGGAGTAGAGTCGAATTTGGGAAAAGAAATTATTGAGAAAAGTTATAACAAAGCATGTGTGATAGAGTATGGTCCGTACACAGGATGTTGTAGGCACAATTCCCATTTTTGTGTATAAAATGGAAAGGAATATTAAAGGATTTTTAGAGGGGGCCACAAGACATAAGGGTATAGAAAACGAAGGCAAACACACCACTAGATGTGGAGCCTGCAATCAATGTTATGCCATTAATGAAAGTGGAGGGTTGATATTAAATAACATCAACAGCACTAGGATATGGTTTGCAAAAGGGAACTGTTCTACTAAATTTGTGATATACCTGGCTAAGTGTACAGAATGTTATGCATACTACATAGGTAAAACGGAGCGATTTTTAAAAAAAAGAATATATGCCCATCTATATAGTATAAAGTCAAAAGACAACAAGAATGCATTATATAGGCATATAGAGAAATGTGGTATAGAGCATAAATTTACTTTTGGTATTTTGGAAAGTGTAATTTCTGACCCTAGAGGCTGTGATGTTAAGAATGTATTGGCATGCAGAGAATTGTGGTGGCAGTTGTACACAGATGCCACCACACTCCCTGGATTAAATGAAAGTATATCAATCAAACCTTTGTTAGACAGACGTACTTGAATTTGTTGCTAACAGGTTCAGATTTATTTTGTTATCAAAAGCATTTTTTATATATAAATTATCATTTTTACACATATATAACAATTTTATACATGTAACATGTTTTTTATTTTAGTTTAGTTTTAGTTATAATGTATTAAGAAGTAGTAGATATTCATATATATATTTGGATGTGCTTGACATGAGAATATGTTGCTTTAAGAAATATTAAGAAGTTTTGGCGCCAGATTAGTTATTTAAACTGAAGGCATCTGTAGTCAAATTGTTCTGATGAAGCTCATGTTGTGATGAGTGAAAGCGCTTAACAGTGTACACCACCATTTGTATTTGTACGTTTTATCGCAGATTAAACTTTATTGCCGTTTTTACCCGCTGTGGCAGTTTTATGCGTTCGATGCAGTTAGCATTTTTTCAGTGGAGTTACAGGTTATCTTGTGGACTAAACGCTCGTTGTTTTGTGGTTTCAAAATAAGGAGAAGAGGAAACGTCACTCGTAAGTCACCTAGACCTATAGTTACCAGTAAGGATAGCCAAGGGGGCCAATATTGAGGCAGGAAGAAGATCCCCAAGGATCCTTAGTTCTGTCCAGGCTAGGGGGATGGGGGGGTGGGAAGCAAGAAAGAAGGCGAGAAGAAGACAACTAACATGGAACGTTATGGTAGGTACATAACTTCTCAATGTTAAGTTGTCAATCTCGCCTTCATTCTTGCTGGATGGGACCGCGTCCCTAGCACCTTCACCCTGGGTGGCTCATCGGAACAGACTCTTGAGAACGGTGGAACCAAAATTAGCTCAGCTTCGGGAGGCCATGTCTAATTTGTAATGAGAGATAAAGGTATAAGAAGAGGCCCAAGTGGCTGCCGCACAAATGGAATCTATTGGTAATCTAGCCTGAAAAGCTACTGACGTGGCTAATGCTCTAGTTGAGTGAGCCCTGGGCCTTGACTGTAGCTTTTGGCGTCTGAGGTCATAGATGAAAGTAATCACAGAGGCCAGCCATCTAGAAAGGGTTACTTTGGAAACTGGAAGGCCTTTCTTCCCTGCCGCATAAGATAGGAAGAGCTGCTCAGATTTCCTAGCTTGCTTGGTTCTATCCAGATAGTAACGGAGCTGACTATGAACGTCCATAAAATGCAGCTTTTGTTCCGCTCTGTTGGAGTAGTTGGGGAAGAAAACTGGGAGATCGATAGTCTGGTTTAGATTTGCCTCAGAAGAAACCTTGGGTAAAAAGGATGGGTTAGTCCTGAGGGACACTCTGTCTTTATGGAAAACTAGATAAGGCGGACGAATGCAAAGGGCATGAAGTTCTGATACTCTTCTCGCAGATGGTATGGCGACTAGAAAAAGAGTCTTCCAAGAGAGCAATTTCAAGGAGCAGGAAGCTGCAGGTTCAAAGGGGGGGAAGAATCAAGGAAGTTAGGACCAAATTTAAGTCCCACTGCGGTGGGGGGGGGTCTCTGATTGGGGGCTTAAGCAAAAAGATACCTTTAAGAAAGGTTTTACAAAGCTTATGGGACATGATACTGGAGTCCGAAAAGCCTACATGAAAGTTCGAAATAGCCGCTAACTGTACTCTGATGGTGGAGGAAGAAGACCCTGAGTGAAACAGTTCAGCTAGGAAGTCTAGGACTGATTGGATAGGGGCAGTAAAAGGATCTATATTTCTAGCTCCTGCCCAGAAGGAAAAACGTTTCCACTTGCTGGCATAAATCCTTCTGGTAGATGACTTTAGGGAAGCTAAAAGTATGTCACGCACAGAATGGGAAATAAGGGGAAGCCTGGCTAGGGTTGGAATTGGAGCAACCAAGCTGTGAGGTTGAGAGATTGGAGGGAGTGGTGCAGCTGTCCCGACTGATGGGTCAAGAGATCTGGCACTGGGTCCAGATGCCAGGGCTGCCCCAAGAGGTAACCATGCAGGAATGGAAACCATATCTGTCGAGGCCAGTAAGGAGCAATGAGGATCATGGTGGCTCCCACGGCGGTAGATTTCTGAATCAATTGAGTGATTAATGGAAAGGGGGGAAAGGCATACAGAAGTTCCGGGGGCCAATCGTGGACTAGAGCGTCTCTGGGGGGGGTGTGGCCGTGAAGAGGAAAGAGAGTGAAGAAGTCAAGGCACTTGCTGTTTTGAGGTGTTGCAAAAAGATCGCAGCAATGTCGACCCCATTTCTGAAAAATTTCTTCCACTACTGCTTGTTTGAGAGACCACTCGTGTGGCATGAGAATGGCTCTGCTCAACCTGTCCGCTATGATGTTGGACTTCCCGAGGATGTGCGTTACTATCAGAAACCGCTGAGAGGAGATTGTCCACTGCCAAAGTCTGAGTGCCTCTCGACATAAGGGATAGGACTTGGTTCCGCCCTGCTTGTTGATGTACCACACTACGGACATATTGTCCGTCTGAACTGTAATAGTCCCGATGGGAAGACAGTCCTGAAGGGCTTGTAACGCTAAAAGTACTGCTCTCATCTCCAAGACATTTATGTGCAGGTGGCACTCGAAAGGTTGCCATGTGCCCTGCACCGTCCTGCCCTGAAAATGACCCCCCCCCCCCCACCCGATCAGGGAGGCATCCGTTGTCACCATGGCGACCGGGGGAGAAGGAACAAATGGTCTGCCCTGAAGGACTTGAGGGGAGACCATCCACCAAGAAAGGTGTTTCTTGCAAGACAGGGTTATTAAAAATGTTGTGTGACATTGGAAGCTGTTGAAAGGACCACTGGGAAAAAAGCATCCACTGAAGGATCCGCATATGAAAGCGAGCTAGGGGAAGTAGAGTAATGGCTGCCGCCATGAGACCTAATACCTTCAGGACAAACCTGGCCTGGATTTTGTTGTTCTGAAGAAGGATGTGAACATGTCTGCGAATATCTAGAACTCTCTGCTCGGTTAGTTTTGCGGAGAGCCGGACTGTGTCCAAGGTGGCGCCTATGAAGGTAATAGACTGACAAGGCGACAAGGCAGACTTTTCGAAATTTATGGAGATACCTAGCCCTTTGCAAGTATGAATGGTGTAATCTCTGGAGAGGAGAAGCTGACGCCTGGTGGTGGCAGTGAAGAGCCAGTCGTCTAGGTATGGAAACACCTGGAATCCTTGACGCCTCAGATGAGCCGTAACTGCTGCCATGCATTTGGTGAACACTCGGGGGGCTGTAGTGAGACCAAAGGGCAGGGCTCTGAACTGATAGTGACTGGCTCCCAGCCGGAAGCGGAGAAACCTCCTGGAGCACCTGTGCATCTTGATGTGGTAGTACGCATCCTGAAGGTCTACTGAGCACATCCAATCGTCCTGACTCAGAAAGGGTAGAATGGACTGTAGCGTGACCATCCGGAACTTCGTTCTTCTTACAGACTTGTTTAGTCTGCTGAGATCCAATACTGGTCTCCAGTCCCCTGTCTGTTTTGGTACCAAAAAGAACTTGGAGTAGATTCCAGATCCTTGTTGTCTGCTGGGACTGGCTGGATGGCTCTTTTTGTTAGCAGTTTTGATATTTCTAGTACTGCTTGTTCCCTTAGACTGGGTGGAACATCTGGGAGGGGTCCTTTTGGCTGAGTTGGGGTGTGGATAAAAGGAATTTTGTAATCCTCGGATATAATCGACTGTACCCATTTGTCTTGGGTGAGTGAAAGCCAGGCTTCTGGGTACAGTGATAACCTTCCCCCGACTGCCTCCGAAGGCGGACAGTCGGGCAGCTTCTCAGGGATGCTGGAAGGGTTTGTCAGAAAGAGACTCTCTGCTACCCTGATTTTGCGGACCTCCTCTGCCCCTAGGGCGGCGTCCGTTATTGTCCCCCCCCCCGCCTCTAGAGGGGAACTGACCTCTTGCGTCAGGCGCGACCTCTTGTGGTTTACGGAACCACATTTTCCCACCCTTCTGACCCTTACGGTATGGTCTAGATGGGGTGGAAAAATGGACTCCCACGGCAGAGAGAGTCTTGCCTTCTTGCTCGCATCGGGTCAAAGTATCCTTCACCTGAGGTCCAAACAAAGCTGAACCGTCAAAGGGGGAGTTAGTGAAGGATGCCTTAAAGTGGTCTACAAAGTTACAAAGCCGCATCCAGGCGTAAGGCCACGCCTGTGCCTGCAGCCCTATTCGCCCCATCGGCCGCATAGAAAATAAGCCGCATGGAGGAGTTGACAATGGAATTCAGGGTTGCCAGCTGGGAGTTTATTTTGTCCCGAGACCCTGCAGCTGTTGGATCCTGTAAGACGTCACCCACTTCTTTGAGCATGTGTCTTTGAAGGCGGGTGAAGTGGCACAGATAATTCAGCGACCGCATGACAAAGGTCGCTGAAGAAAACATCCGCTTGCCGTACCTATCCATAGTCCTAGACTCCTTGTTAGGAGGATGGACAGGTACTGAAGGATCGGCCAGTTCCTTCTTAGTGGCTGCAGCCACCACCATGGCGTCAACCGGGACACCCTTGGCTAAAAACTGTTTGTCCGAAGGGGCTGTTATGAATTTTGAAGGCCTCAGTGGGGTAGGTTCCATCGTATCAGGGGCCGTCCATGCCTTCTGCGCCACCACTTCCATGAGGGGGTCAAAGGGAGGAGACACCCAGGAGGTGGAAGGGCGAGAGCCAAACGCCTCTAGGTAAACGGACTCGTCCTCAGAAGGATTAAGGGTAGACCAGTTCCCCCTCTGCTTCAGGATCTCAAGGATGTCTGAAAAGGAGACATCCTCAGAGGGGGACCGTGGGGACCCTTCCGACTCATCCAAGTCGGTATCCGATGTAATGGGCTCGGGGGTGTCCACATGCCTCCTCTTACATTTCCTCTTCCGAGGGGGTTCCCCTGACGGATCAGGGGAAACCTCGGAAGAGGATATTCCCAATGGGGAAACCTGAGGCGTTGGATCTCTACAGTCAGGAATGAGAGGGTGGGTAGAGACCGCAGCAAGCACTACAGAGAGAGGAGCTGAGAAAGCCGACCGTGGAGCAGGCACAGGGGCCAGCACGCTCCTCATGACTTCGAAGGCGCCCCTATCAGGCAGGGTAAAAGGTCCCCGCTCCGAAGAGATAAGGACCCCTTCCGGCACCGAGAGGGACGGCTCCGAAGCCGATGTCGGGGTCGAACTTACCAGCGCCGAAGCTCCGAGAGGGAGAATGGGGTCTGACAAGGGTCCGATGCCACTCGCCCCCTCGGAGCCGACGAGGAAGTCCATGCGCCCGGATCCCTCCAAGGATGGGACCATGGAAGAGACCGGAGCCGACGACGGAGCCAAAAGGTGAGGTATCGGCTCCGATGTGTTGACGGCCACGGCTCCCACAAGCGCCGGCTCCGAACTCAGAGGAAAAGTCAGAGGAGGAATCGAAGATGGGGTGGGAATAGCCACTGTCTGTTGAGAAGGGCTATGGAGCATCTGGGCTAGTGCCTGACACTTAAGAAGTCTACTAACCACCCTCTCGAGGTCATGGTCCGAGAGCCTGGATGACCTAGAGGAATGGGTTCGATGGCTCCGCTCTGAGAGTAAGGGAGACCTCGGAGCTGAGTGAACAGATTCCAAGGATGGAGACCTGGACCGTTTACGGTTAGCAGATGGCGCCGACACCACTATCGGCGCCGACTGAGTCCTAGAATCATCGGCTCCGGCTCAAGCAGATATAGAAGACTGAATTTGAGAAATGCCGACTCCAGCCAGAGCCGATGAGGAAGACTGTGTCTTGGAAACATCGGCTCCAGCCGGAGCCGATGTAGCAGCAGTCAGAGCCACCAGTCGAAGGCTCTGAACACGTAGCCGATGGTTCGAAAGCTTCCCCAACGATGACTTGGTCGGGGAACCTTCAGGCTTTAATAAGCCCCTCAAAATTAACTTATTTCTGCGTTCCTGCAGGACTCTTGGACTGAACGCATGACAGACAGAACAAGAGTCCTGCAGGTGCAGAGGGCCCAGGCAATAAACACAAGAAGTGTGACCGTCTGTCAGCAACATTTTCTGACAGCACGAGTCACACTTCTTAAAGCCTGAGACCCTGGTGTCTTTAGACATCCTAAAAAGTACAAAAACTACACACACACACACCCTTTAACCTGTGCTAAGTCAGTCACACAACAATTTAAACTGACAATTTAAAGAAAGAGGAATAGGCCCAAAGGCCTAACCTTCTAACCAAAGGAGGGGTAGGATTAAGGGATTAAAAAGGGACCAGAAGGGAGATTAGCTATGAAGGAAAGCTAATGGGATGGTCGCTAACAAAAAACTAACTGAAAATCTGACTAAAAGGGAGAAATTCTAGAATTATAAAATCTAACCTGCAGAGCCGGTAATAAACGCACCTCGCAGCTGTAAGCGGCAAACGAGATCTGGGTAGTTAGCGCCTAGCATTGTGGGATATAGGGTAGCCTTGAGCCGGTATAAATAGCTCTCGAGCTTTAGTATAGGCAGAGTCGGAGCCGAGGATCGGCTCCGAACCCATCCAGCAAGAATGAAGGCGAGATTGACAACTTAACATCAATTGTGATCTGAACTCTGAGTATTCACTGTATGGCTGACTGAGAGTACAAAACACCTTCCGTGATCACTGCACACAAGCTAAAGGACCCACACCACTACAAGCCAATTAGTATTTGCCAACCAATTAATACGTGGTGTGGAAATCCCACCACTGCCAAACGAGGGGTATCCATATAGGGAAAGGATAATAAATACACACACCATAAAGTACAATTTCTCTTAAGAGCACACAGAGATCACAGTCAGTATGGAGCTGGTTTCCCCCTTTCTCTCCAAGTCCCCAATAAGACTCCCCACTGGCACAGCTATAAGGTCAAGATCTCAGCCTAGTGGGCAAGCTAAAACCTCCAGCACCCTCTCTGTCCAACCAATGCTTCGTGTCCCGCCCACGTAGCTGACACACACAAACACTTTGATATAAGAGTTTATACAACCACAAAGACACTCCTGGGGAAGGCTGGCACAGGTTCGCCAGCTATGCCCCCTTTACCCAGACTATACAGTAGAAATCACTCCCACCACCCAGCTAATATTTATCAGCTATTCAAAGGCCCTTATGAAGGGTGTCCAATTATTACTGTGCAATATTATTATCCAAATGGTATGTGCAACCAAACAGTCAAGGCATATTTGGAGTGACTTGGTACAGTATCACTATATACATGCAATGTACTCTTAGAGCTTAAATTATCTCTACACAAAACAGCCACAGTTGAAAGGTTTAAAAATATTTAATAATAAATAAAAACGCAACACAATACTTCTTACTACACAGTGCTAGTCAAGAGTTCAGAGATCACAGAGACATACTTAAAATAATACGGTAGCAAAAGTTCTGACATCACAGAAAAACAAACTAGCCTAATCTTCCCATTTCCTAGCTATATCTAAAGGAAAACACAGTTTTAAAATCCTTCTTACATCTAGGCACAGGCAGAGATCTGGGGAGTTGGATGTTCAAGACAAATGCTCTCGTACTCTGATTCTTTCTGTCCTGAAATTGATAACAGTACCACTGATTCATTTCAGGTTACATAATTTCTTTCTGGTTCCCAGGTTAACAGACTCTCAGAGGTTAATAGCCCCTTTGATCTTGTAGCTGGTCAAGAACAAGAGCAATAAAGAAATTATATATGCAAATTCTAGCCATTAACTCTGGCCTCAAAACAATAGGCAGAATTCCTTCATGCAGACATATCGGCTCAGTTTTGACATCAAATAATTGACTTGTCAGCTTTGTTACAGCAGAGTGCACTGTGCACTGTTGTTACATTTTTGCAGTTCCACATTTAATGCAGTCTTTTCACATTTATGAGAACAAGCCTATAGCTTACATTAATATTTACAAATGAGAGAACTATCTAATGAGAGAACTATCTACAAAATTCTATCTGGCTAGGCTGGCAGCCTTTACCTATTGTCACAAGTTCACTAAAAATAAGTCCTTTACAGTTTTTGGAAAAGGGTACTTTTGATATGACAATTTTAGATCATCTATAAATAAGAAGAAATAGGTAATTTGCCTTCTATTGTGCATGTGACGTCCTCATGCTGGGCCATTAATCAAGGAGTCTCAATCCTCATCACTGACACTGGAGAGGGATGTTCACTTGGAATACAAATTGATACACTCATTATTTCCAGATGCAAACCTCTCTGTAGCAAGCATAATTTCCCTTAAGAGCACACAAGGCACACACAATGCCTGGAGTCTGGGTGTCTCTATCTCTCTCGCTCGAGGTCTCCAATAAGGCTCCCCACTGGCACTGTGAAATGAGTGCTTTGTGTCCCTGCCCCAAGTAGCTGATGCACAGAATCTCTCTGAAATTTAATTTGTGAACACACATACACACACACACACATCTGGGAAAAGATGGCACAGATTACCCACTCTACCAACTTTACCCAGACTATAACATTGTTTCACTAACAACAGTCAGTTGCTATAGGGCTCTTAAAAGGGTATCCAATTATACTGAGTGAAGTCAATATTAATACAAATGCAATGTTGACCAAACAGCAAGGCGTTCAGGAGTGGCCAAAATTATCACCAAATAACTGTATGCTAATACTTCCAGAGTTTAAATATTTTCTAAAAAAGGATAGCCACAATGAAAAGTTTAAATATATTTAATAATAAAAGAACATGAGAATACTAAATATCTATTTACAGTAAACACCAGAGTTTCAGTCACAGGGAATATTATAAAAATAACACCGAAAAAAGTTTCACACAGTTATAGAAAAAAATCAGTATTTAGCTAGTCTCACTATTTATTACTGATTGACTAAAAGAATTACTGTTCTTACTTACCGAATGAATAGAGCAAAGCAAGATGATCTGGGTTAGTGGTCCTTGTTGTCCAATCCAAGACAGAATACAGAATGCTCCTGAAACTTCGGTCTCCACTAATATTAAACTATTATTTCTGTACAGAATGACATCACATACGGCTGGTCATCTGACTTTTTCTCGCACTATCCACCATCACTAGAAGGTACCAGGGTTTATCACCTACGTGGTACAATACACACAGACAGAACATTGCTCAGATGTTGTACAGCTGCTAGAAGTCATAAAACACTTCCCTTCTTCCTACAGGAGGTACAAGCTATTCTCTGTTACAGACACGGTATCTCTAGCTTGATTCAAACTGTGGGATAACATCTTTGTGGCTTAACCCATGAAATAATTTAATTTCAGATATATTTTGCAAAGTCAGGTGGGATTAAGATTAACCTCTGCTCTTCCAGAATATGCTGTTACGATGTATATATTTAAAAAGTTACAATGATGCATGTTTTCCTTCCAGCAAGTTGCAATGTTGATACATTTGAACACAAGCAAACCTCACAAATACATTTCCAGCACATGCATCTGTACAAATCTGTTTGATATACAAATGATGTATAATTTACAAAATTCCAGCTAGTTGTGCTGGCATAAGGTATACATCCACTGCTCTACTTCTTCTGCCATGGCTGGCAGTACCTCTTGTGGTCACAGTTCAACTTTTAATTAGTAGAAAGAAATTAAAACTTAGAAAAATTAATTTGCTGTAGAAATGTAAAGTACAATTCTAGCAGGATGACCATGGGGACTGTATCCCTTTTAACATCTAGGGGGGAAAAAAACAAACAAACAAAAAAAAAATTTCAGATGTCACATCTATTTTCATCTGAAAGGTACCCACTGCAATCTGCCCACCACCCTGTTATAAAAGACTATGTAACTAGTGGTCAGCATTTGGGTATTACTCCTACTACAGATTCTCCTGGCACCCTTCAATTTAGAATGTAAACAGATAAGACACTTCACACACAGCATTCCGCAATAATCTTACAAACAGCTGAAAAGTAGTGGACAAGATAAAATCTTAAAGAAATACTCCTACCACTTAATCACAAAAATCAAAGTGAGGCAGCATTAACAATATACAAATAAATGTACAAAGTAATTCAAACAGTAACCTGTGCTTTAACGGAGGGTAGAAAACTCATCTGAGATACCAGTCTCCCTTCCTGCATCATACAAAACACCAACCTTTTACTATGAAGAAAAGACAGCATAATTTAGCCTTACAGTAAAATATACCCGCGGAAATTCAGCAGCTCTCTCCCTCTGAAATTTCACAACCACCATCCTTGAACAATGCCTAGCAACAAGATTGCTAGGACAGTTATGAGCAGAAACCACAGTAATTTCTATTGCTGTCTGTAGATTAAAAAGGTTATTTTAAGTTAAAGTGTAATATATGTAAGCACTCCTCTCCTCAAAGAGGCTAAACCTATATGGTAGCGTCATCTGATAAAATAACCCTCCCACTTTCTAAATATTCTGTGCAGAGAGGACATGCACTAAATTATCACAAAAAATGCCTGTGCCCATTCAGGTAAAGCATCTGTAAGGTAAACGTGCTTTCATTATTGAAACTTCTGCACCACTCAACTTGCTGTGTAGAGATTTACACCTTACAAATTACTTTACCCGTGATGGGATCCCTTTGAACATTTCATGCAAATCAGTATCCTTTGATTTGTACCTTCCCAGTTCCAATACAGATAAACAGACTGCCTACCATAGACACTGAACAGCCACCCGACAACTTTAGCAGCAACTCATTCCATCACACAACAGCTGCGGACTTGCCATAACAATGAGGTAAGCTAAACTAAAAATGCAAAAATCTGTAAAAGTAATACTAAAATCTCAAGCCGCTGTCATAGGCAGATTATTCAGTATATTATCTCAGCAGAATCAGAGAACAGGAGAGAAATGAAAGTACAGTTGTGTAAAAATCTTACTATAAGAGTAGATGTCCTTCTCTTCACTGTTGCAGTATTCCTTACATTAGAGATCCCCTGCCAAGGGTTGCCCGACATATTGCCAGTATACCAAAGCTTTAGGCTGTAATAGGGATGTCATACATCACATGTATGCTGTCTACTCATGGCGTAAGGCAAAAAGGTGACACATGGACGTACTCTCCTCAGAAACATACCCTCCTCAGACCTGAAATGCCCAAGGAGGAACAATCCAAGGAGTAAAACATGAACTGGTGTATCCAGAAGGAAAAAGAGGGAAGGGGGTGAATACTGCAACAGTGAAAAGGACATCTACTGTTATGGTAAGATTTTATACAACTGTATAATGTCCTTCCTTCCATATCACTGCTGCAGTATTCCTTACATTGGGAGAGAACAAAAGCTCAAGAGGAAAGATGAGAGGAGGAAGTTCCAGCACAGCCCTCAATAAAGCCATGCAGGATAGCCCTGGAAACCATATCCAATGTATAATGCTGGGTAAAAGTATGCACAGAAGTCCAAGTAGCTGCCTCAAGGATGGAATTGGTATCCAATCCTTTGAAAAAAGCACCAGAAGAAGCCACAGCACTGGTAGAATGAGTTTTAACAGAAGAAGAAAGGCTTTTCCCATGAAGACAGTAACAAAAGGAAATGGACTTGGAGATCCAGGAAGAAATAGTTTGCTTAGAGCCAGCTGAACCTAAAGACCTAGGATGAAAGGAAACAGAAAGTTGCTCAGTTACAAATGGCTTTAGTTTTATCAAAATAATATTCAAGTTGTCTAAGCAAATCTAAGGAGTGAAGAACCATCTTGCTAACTGACTGCAGAGAAGGGAAAAAGTGGGCAAATGAATACACTGATTAACAGACAAGTCATTAACCACCTTGGACATAAAAGAAAGACTGGTACGGAGAAAGACCCTGTCCCGATGAAAAATTAGGAATAAAGGGACAGCCATAAAGGCCTGAAGCTCAAACACCCTTCGAAGCTGAAGTAAAACACGAAAGAAAAACAGTCTAAGTACAATGCTGTAAGTAAGCAGAAGCTGCAAGCTCAAAAGGAGCCAGAGTTAATTTTGCAAGAACAAAATTAAGGTCTCAGGAAGGAGGAATAGGCTTCCTAGGAGACCTAATATGAAGGACGCCTTTAAGGAATTGTTTGACCTCAAAACTAGAAGCCAAAAGAGGAGTCAAAGGCAGACTAGCAGAAATAGCAGACAGAGGGGGTTAACAGAAGAGTATGCCAATTCACCATGGAGCAATTCATACAGTTGAGAGAACCAAAAGACCTTTCACAGAAAGTGGATCCTGGTTATGAGCAAGACACCAAATAGAAAATTTCTTTCTTTTGGACACATAACATTTCCTGGCAGTGTGTTTCCTGGCCTCCTACAGAACCCAAAGTATGTTCTCAGAAAAACGTTGCCTAAAAGGAATCAAAACCCTATCACCCACAGTGTCAGTTGAAAGGTGGACAAGTGGGGATGGATGAGACATCCCTTGTCTTGCGTAGGTACACCCTGTGGGGTAACTTGTGATGATTGCCCTTGGCAAACTGCAGAAGATGAAGGAACCAATGCTACATAGGCCAAAAGGGAGTCACCAAAAAGACTTTGGGAGAATATTTTTCTATCTTCAACAGGACCCGCGGTATGACAGGAAAGGGAGGGAAAGCATAAAGAAACATCCTCTTCCAAAAAGACAGGGTGTCTACCTTCTAAGCCAGAGGACATGGGACTCTGGTGCAAAAGAAAGGAAGTTATCTGTTCAGACGGCAGGCAAAATATCTATCTGAGGAGTATCCCACTGATGGACAATGTCCAGAAACACATCACTGTGAAGCATTCATTCTCAAGTGTGTTATGCTCAGAGAGTCTGCCACAATGTTCTCATCTAAAGGAATATAAACAGCCTGAATAATTCACCTGATACTGGACAGCCAGATCCGAAACCAGAAGAGCTAGTCTGCACATGAGGTAAGACTGTATCGGCCCCTTCCTTGTTGATGTACCACATCACTGAGGTATTGTCTGTAAAGATTTTGAGGGGCCCTGGAAAGAGTACAGAATGAAAGGACAGAAGAGCCAGAAGAAGAGCTCTCACCTCTTTGATGTTGATATGGTCCTTATTCTGACAAAGGAACCAAAGGCCCTGAACTTTTAGAGGGCCAAAAGAAGCTCCCTACCCTATGTCTGAGGCATCCGAAAAAAAGAGTTCCTGAGTGGGGACGGGAGGCTGAAAAGGAAGCCCTGGGGTGAGGGACAGTTGATGATTCTACCACTAAAGCTCTAGCATGAAGTATGGAAGAAGATAGACTGGAAACTCCAAAGGATGAGAATGTTGAAGCCAGACTGACTTTAGGAATCACTGTAGCTTTCGATTTGAAGGGATAGCATTTGAAAGGAGGGAATCTTTAAAAAGTTGTTCAGCTGGGAAAGATCAAGAATGGGTCTCCAGGTGCCATCTTTCCTGGGAACCAGAAACATTCTGGAATAAAACCCCTTCCCCTTTTGAGGAGCAGAAACTGCTTGAATGGTGCATCGAGACAAAAGGCTCTGAAGAACATCTGGAAAAAAGGGCAGCTGCTCCTGAGGAGGTTGTGAAATGTCCAAAAAAAGGAGGAAGGGATTTCCAAACCATGTAATACACCTGACAAATGATGGATAGAACCCAAGAATCCTGAGTGATCCTTAACCAATTGTGAAGGGACAGGCAAAGATGAAAAAATAGAGGAACTTGGCTTAGGAGGTAAGGAAGAAGATAGTCAAACTGGCTTATCTGGAAAAGGAGGCTTCTGATCTGTAGGCGTCGTAGCAGAAGCCCTTCTAGAACCTTTTTTACCTCTGTGAGGAGTGCGAAACTGTGTACAAAGGCAAACTTAGTAGCACAATTCCTCTGAAATTTGGAAACGGGAAAAATGTGCTTTAATTCCTGCATAGCCCTGCTCCTCTCTTGAAGAGATTTAAAATGCTCAGCAGCTGCAAAACCAAAGAGATTTTTATTGTCAACACAAGCATCCATCAATTTTCATCAAGCAGAGGCTGAAGGCAAAGACAAGAATAATGCCTTAACACAGAACCAAAAGCAGCAGCTCTACAAGAGGCATCAGCTGTGTCATAACTATAATTAATGAAAAGGCAAGCCACTTGAGAAGAGTACCCCAACAAAGAGATGGCCGAAGCCTCCCCCTCAAAATCAGGAAGACCTGAAAGAGAAGGGCTAAAACAAAACTGGTCACATAGGTCTGGTAATTCACAGCCCAAAAGGCCAGAGAAGCAGCAGTGAACACCTTTGTACCCAATCTGTCCGTGGCTCTATTGTCCTTGTCAGAGGGAAGCAGTTTAATAGAAAGCGAAAGCTTGGAAAGTTTTATCAGAAGAAACAGAAAAAATGGAGGGTTCAGCACATGGGCACTTGTAAATGATTTACAATCAGGCATCTTATAAAACCGATAAGGTTTTTAGGAGCAGGGAGCTGGGAATCAGGAGCCTGAAAAGCTGATAAAAATGCGTCCAACAAAGCAAAATGAACAGGAGGAACAGCAGAGGGCTTAGGAGACTCCATTTAGAGGAGCTCACAATGCTGCTTCTGAACATCAGAAACCTGGGTGCAATCCTACTTAAAAAAAAATTCAGTCATACGAGAGATAGTGTCCCCAAAGGAAATCTCCTCAAAAAGAGAGTCTGGAGTGACTGGAGTCCTCCTCATCAAAACTCTAATCCAATGGATAGAGAACCTGGCAGGAAAAGGCTGAAGACTCTTCATCGCAGTCTAAGTACTCATCAGAAGAGTCCTGCTCCCTGGGCTTCTTAAGAGGAGTAAAAGACCAAGGGGATGCAGGAACAGAGACTCCCTAAGGGGACTTCAAAGACATAACAGCAATAAATAACCCCTGTGCAAAATCCTGCCATTCACACTAGGGTTCCTTAGGAGCAGGGGAAATATGCTTTGTCTTCTGCTTATTTTTTAAAAGGATGCCTACCCTAAACATCTTGGCCGGTTCAGACCCCTGCCAACACTCAAGCAATATAGTGTGAAGTTTATACCTGATGGATATGTTTTATCTGGTTATCTGGCTTAAAGTGCTTATGTCTACCTTTTGCAAAGATTTGTTTCATTTACCATTTTTACAACACATTTCAGTTGCATTCCAGATATCTTATTTTTAATTGTTTTAATATTTTTACTATTTATTAGAGATTTTGTTCTTCATGTTACATAATTTCACATGGCAGGAAATGATGTAATGATTGACTTTAAGAGCTGGTGTTATTAAAATAGAGCTTAAAGACGTTTTCACTGACTCTGATGATACCTTAATATTTTATCAGGCGAAAGTGCTTAGTCCGTGAATTTTTTATGTTAATTTATTTTATGTTTTAATAGTGTGGAAACATTAAAGTGAGTGCTTTTTCTTTACCACGGGTAGTGATTTTCTTATTTTGCCGTTAATAGTGGGAATCTCTTCCCCAACAAGAATATGAGGAACACCCCTCGGTCCCTCAGATATCATCAGCCGTGGTTCCCCCTGAATGTCTGAAACGGACACCTGCAGAGCCGCCAAGCATGTGCGAGTAGCCAGATCCATACCAGCCTCTGAAGTGATCATAACACAAAGGAATCCGATGAACAAACCAGGCTATCCTCCTGACTTTCACCAGCCTTGAGAAAGATGTCTGAAGTAGGCGATACAGCATTAGAATCCAACCTAACTTTTTTGGCCTTCTTAGCAGACAGCTGACTGGCTGGGACGATTCTGCCGTTGTACCATGTGCCAACAATTGGTTTTCCAGGTAGATGGATAAGGAGGAGAGATGGTTACAAAGAGTTTTATAGACAAACGCCTAACACATAGGGCATGATATATGGTCGAGAGAAGCACCTAAGCAAAACAAACACTGCTTGTGACAGTCTTTATGGGGAATCTGTCTCCCATACTGGCATTTTCCCATTCTGGATGATATCTAACCTTACACCAAAAAGAAAAGGTCAAGATAAGAAGAAAAACACCAACAGATGAAGGATCATTCAGATCGATGATCGAAGATGACGTTTGGACTGATGGCAAAGAAGTTCTGAGAAAAGTACATCCGTACATTACCTTTATGCTCTTCACCTTGAGTGGGGGGCATACGTGTGACATACGACTCCCCTTTTAGAGCCTAAGGCTTTGGTATATGGGCCAGACGTCAGCCTACCCCTGGTCGGGGATCCCTATTGTAAGGAATAATGTAACAGTGATATGGAAGTACATCATGTAATCTTGGCACTATTTCATCAAGGAATCATAGTGCAAATTAAAAGTCTGTGCAATGCACTCATACAGCAACAACCTGTTAAGAAACAAAAAAAATTGTATCGGTTTGTTTTTAAGACCTTAAAGCTATAAATTAAGTAGCTATTCCTGCTTAACCAAACTACAATTCTTAGCTCAATTACATCTAATTTTTCTGTAACTGACATTTCTGTTTATGTCTTTTCTCTACTCCAGTTCACTCCAGCAAGCATCACAGTTATGAAAGCCATAAGTTCATTAAAACATCAGGTTACATTTTTCCTTTTAAGTTGGCAGTTTTCTGCTACTCAGTCTGTATAATGCACTATAATCCTGAAGCGGCTCCATTCTTTTCTTAGATTAGCAGGTTATGGAAGCCAGTGAATTTGTCATTTTGCAAAAGTAGTTTTTTTTTTGTTGAGAGGCATTCCAGAACCACCACACTAGTAAGAAAAACATGAGAATGCATCCATTCACCTGAAAAACTAACGTCCTTAACCCTAATGCACTTGGCTTACCCAATTATTCAAAAGATTTTTTTATTGTTCTGTTGGAAGCATAACAAATTAGAATTAAGCTTATTAATGCAGCACAAAAAATAATGTTTTTAGACTGTAGCATATTTTAGTACTGACTTAAATACTGTAGTAGCAGCTTTCCCACACCGCTTTAGGGCAGTAGCAGCAGCTGCCAGGATACTAGATGTGGCATTTTCATTTATACTTGTACACAAAATCTTTGTCGCAGTTCCACATTCTGTAGATGTTGAATTGTTAATAAAGACTCTGATTGCAAGCATTTTGACTTTTTAATACAGCTTTTCATTATTAAAGGACCTCTCTCTGAAAATTATTAGGTATCCACCTTTAAATCCTGCATCCTTAATTTTAACATGGGCTGAGAAAATGCCTTATAACTGCGTGCTTGTTTTTTTTTTTTACCCATGTGTTTTCTCCTAGATTTGACCTGACAGCCAGAACTCATCCTGTTTGTAGATGGATCCTGTATTCGCAAAGATAGCTCACTCGTGGCAACATTTTCTCTTGAAACTACAGATCAAATCCAGCTTAGAGAACAACTAAATGGAAATGTGTCCACTCAAGTTGCAGAAATGATAGCTATCAATGAAGCATAATGATAAAACAGTTAATATGTTCACAGACTCACATCATGCTTATATGGTAATTCATGAGTCTGGGACACTACAGAGGGAGATAGGATATTTAAAATCATCACGTTCCGTCATTACACGTACTGAACTGTTGCTCTTACATATTAAAAGAGAATTCCACTGTAGATAGTGTCACTAAACAGACTGCATTTTATACTGATGGGCTTTCATTCTGCAGCCATTTCCAACTGAAGATGTTCCTGTATCATTACAAGATGTCTTATCTTTTCAAGAAGAGGCTGGAGACTCCAAAAAGATAAGGTGACTATGTGATTTCTGCTGGGACTTATGGTGCTATCTGGGTGAAGAGCTAGTAGCACCATATTAATTTTTACCACAACTGATTTGAGTGTATTTTCTCTCCCTCGGATGGGAAAAAAAATTTCTGGAGTTATCCAGCATATGATTAAAACACAACAGCTATGCATTTAATATTATACGTTACAAACTCTACATAAACCATGGAAACCTTTTCGTTTTCTATGAACTGCGTAAATGTCAAACTTTTTTACTCATTAGTAATCATAGCTATATTTTCTGAGAGGGTTAAAGTCTATCCAAGCAAGTGAAATGCTATTACTGTAGTCAAAACGCTACTCATTCTAGAGTTTGGTGTTCCATGCTGCATCTAGTTAGACAGAAAAAAGAAGTTATATACTCACCGTAACGTTCCATCTGAGTAGTTCTACTTCATTTGTCTTCAGCCTGTGGGATACCAGATCCATATTGGATCCGAGACAGCAGTTTCACTAACATCTGCTCCGAGCTCCAAGCACCTCCCCTTTACCCATGATACACCTCCACTACCTTCCAATCCCCAGATTGAGTTTTCTGACCTTTATACTGATAACCCAACCTGAAAAACACTTTATTACCTACAACTGCAGCCAACAGGCTGCTCACATAATAAGGTCAGGGCGAAGGAGGGAGGGACGGTTGAAGACAAATGAAGTAGAACTACTCAGATAAAATGTTATGACGAGTACATAACTTCTTCATCTGAAGTAGTTTGAAGAGAACCCTTTCTACTATGAACGTCGAGGGAGAACAAACCTCCAGGGGTACCAAAATGGAAGCCGCTCTCCCCAGCTCGGATGGGAGAATCGGAGCTGGGCCAAAAGTGGAGGAGCTCCGAGAGAGGGACCTTGGCCCAGCAACACCAGAGCTGATGAAAAAAGTTCTGCTCCCTCAGATCCGACACCCAAACTCCGACTCAGAGAGCCACTTGGATCCCAACTGGTCAGATCTGACGGGCTTCAGACAGTTGTCGGCATCGAGGAAACCGGTATGGTCAGCGCCGACCCCCTGACTGAGGCCATCCTCTGATCAGAGTACTTTAAAACTGGTGGATGGATCGGACAAGGAGAAATTGGTGTAAAAAAAGGAAGTGAGTTCCCCCCTCCAGAGGGAGAGGGGGCTGGCAGGACCCCCATCTGGATCTGAGTACGAATGAACGTCCTCATCATTTTATCCATGTCAACTTCCGATAAGCTCCATGTGGATCTGGACGAGGCCACGGACTCCGACCTGGCGGGTCGAGGAACCAAGGCCCTAGATGGAGGGCATATCTCCTCCGGCTCTGGGGAAAATCTCAGAGATTGGAGCCGAGGGGAGTCACGGATCCTAGCCTGACTTTTGGCTGGAGTAGAAGGAAGGTCCGGAGACCTCTTGCGTTTCTCTGGCTTGGAAGAGTGTTTGTCTTTGTGCTATCTCTCCTTCTTTCGCTCCACTTCCACAGGCTTAGAAGTAGGAGTTTGAGTGCCAGCCTGGGAGGGAGGAGAAGCAAGGGCAAGAGAGGAAGGAGAGGCGGCCACAACAGCCACTGTGACCAAAGCCGTGGAAGAGGCAGCCACCTCAGAAGTGGAAAGAAGGCCTTTGAGGGCCAACTTAGCCTTCCTGTCTTTAATAGCGTGCGGGTTAAACCCTGAACAGATAGTACACTCTACTCAAGTGGGCAATGCCCAAACACATTACACACAGAGTGTGGCCATCTGCAGGAGACAATTTATGGCCACACTCAGTGCACCTTTTAAATAAACGCTTTGAGTCAATTATGACTGAACAAGAAAACACACTAAAGAAGGAAAAAGGCAAAGAAAAGTAACCTATTTCACAGTCACAAACCACTCACCACACACTCAAGGCACACAGAACATTTTGGGGGGAGGGAAAGCAATACAGACTAACAAACTAACACTAAACTACTTAGAAAACTTTCTAACACATGACACACCAGTAAAGGGAGGAGGAGAGGGAACCTACACTAAAACACCTAGTTTGAAAATTTTTGTAAAAAGCTGCTTAAAAAGCAAAAACCCACTCACTAACTCGGAGCTCAGGAGATCACAATGCTTCAGGCAAGTCGCGGCAAACAAGATCTGGGTTGTTGGAAGGTAGTGGAGGTGTATCATGGGTAAACGGGAGGTGCTTGGAGCTCGGAGCAGATGCCAGTGAAACTACTGATCCAGTATCCCAAAAGTTGAAGACCAAATAAAGTAGACTACTTCAGATCACTTATTTCACTATCCAGACAGTACAACAGTCTCTGAGATAGTAAATATTGATAAAACAATTTTTCTGTAGTCTGAAGACTTTTTTCTGTTCTGCAGCTGATCCCCTTCTAAATGGCATCAGCTCCTCTTCTAAACAGCGTCAGCTCAAAAACAACCAAACCCCTTCTGCAGACATGACATCAAGCCCTGTGATTGGGTCTATTTTAATAATTTACCTGAAACAATTTGCCTCAGTCCAGATGAAAGGGTCCTTTCCTGGTTATGATCAACAGCAGCAGCCAATGCTATCCAGTGTTTTGGTTCAGGAACATAGATTCCCGATTCCTACATCAGGAAGATCCACATGTATGGGTGAAAACCACCAAGAGATGCTAGAAACTATAGAAGACCATTAGGAGCAGCTACACCTACCATTGACCTTGATGTTTCCAGTCAGACCAGAGCCAACACCCAACCTGCTGCCACAGGATGAGAGGATTATGTGACCCGATGCCACCAATGATGTCATCACCCACTGATCCAGATTACCTGACTTTAGATACATCATGTGAATCAAACAAATAAGTGCCATGTAAACACTATGCCATATATAGAAGGTCACAATGTATTTGGAGTCAAAGTAATCATCAAGCCAGAATAACACACCCCTGCCTACAATTTCTTGAACAGCCACAGCAATTATTTCCATTTCAACAGTACTGCAACTTTAGAATTAACATTAACAATCATCTTTGTCTTGCTGCTGCACTTCTTACTTCCCGAGCATCACAAATATTGTTTTTCTTCCACCAAGACAAGTGGGAAAGATCCAGAATGGGTCTCCAGGTGCCTTCTATCCTGGAAACCAGAAATATTCTGGAATAAAACCCCTTCCCCTTTTGAGGAGCAGAAAGTGTTTGGGTGGTGCCTTGAAACAAAAGGCTTTGAAGAATTAGAAGTTATGTACTCACCATAACGTTCCATCTGAGTAGGTGTATTCATTTGTCTGCAACCTGTGGGTTATGGATCCGATATCGGATCCGAACTGGCATGGTTTTCCAGCTATGGATCCGAGCACTCAGCTCCTCCCCTCACCCATAATGCCCTGCTCTCCCTACATGACCTCAGATCGAGTTTGCCAACAATAGAATACCCTGAAAAAGGGTAACACATAATATGCAGGAAACCGACAAGGCCAGGGGGATAGGAGGGCGGGATGGTTGCAGACAAATGAATACACCTACTCAGATGGAACGTTATGGTGAGTACATAACTTCTAAATCTGAAGTAGGAGATTCATTTGTCTGCAACCTGTGGGACAGAGTCCCCAGCTACCTGAATCTTGGGTGGCCATCATGGAAGGATATTCCAGAGCACCGCGGAGCCAAAGGATGCTCTACCTCTAGATGTAATATCCAACTTGTAGTGGGAGATAAAGGTATGAGATGAAGCCCAAGTGGCTGCTGAACAAATATCATCCAGAGGAAGCCTAGCTTTAAAGGCCGCTGAAGTAGAAACTGACCGGGTTGAATGGGCATGTACTCCCTCCGGTGCGGGCCTTCCAGAAGCTTGATAAGCCAATAAAATGCACTGCGAAATCCAGCGTGATAAGGAGACTTTGGAAATTGGTTTACCCAAATTGAATTTAGCAAAGGAAATAAACAACTGGTCAGATTGCCTATGACCAGCTGTTCTGTTCAGATAAAATCTAAGTTGCCTGTGAACATCTAAGGAATGTAACTTGTATTCACCTTTGTTTTGATATTTAGGAAAGAAAGCAGGGAGGTTGATAGATTGATTAATATTTGCTTCAGAAGCTACCTTAGGAAGAAAGGACGGGTTGGTCCTGAGGTATACACGGTCCGGATGAAAGACCAAGTAGGGAGGTTTGACGGATAAGGCTTGAAGTTCTGAGACTCTCTTGGCCGAGGTAATAGCTACTAAAAAGGCCGTCTTGAAAGATAAAAATTTCAGATCTACCGTAGCCGCAGGTTCGAAAGGGGGAGCGGTCAAGGCCTGAAGGACCAGAGAAAGGTCCCAAGGAGGGACCACTTGCTTTACAGGGGGTCTGAGAAGAAAAGTACCTTTTAGAAAAATCTTACACAATTTGGCAGACATCAGTGGGCTGGAGTCTTGACCAATATGATAGTGAAAAATCGCCGCAAGTTGCACTTTGACCGTGGAACTGCTGGCACCATCATTAAAAAGAGTGGTTAGAAAGTCAAGTACCAGAGGAAGGGGAACTGTGAAGGGGTCTAGACCTTGCCGCTCCGCCCAAATGGAGAATCGTTTCCACTTACTGTGGTAAACTTTCCTGGTAGATGGTTTATGAGCCGCCACCAGGATGGCCTTAACAGGAGATGAAATACCGGGAGTCCTGATCAGGAGTGGAACTGGAGCAGCCAAGCGGTCAGCTTCAGGTTGTCCAGATTCGGGGCTGATGGGTGGGATGGGTAAGATATCAGATCCGGGATGGGATCTAGAATCCAAGGAGGATTCACTGAGTGAGACCTTAGGAAAGGGAACCAGATCTGTCGAGGCCAAAATGGGGCAATGAGAATCATTCTGCACCCCAACCGAGAGGCTTTCTGAAGAACTTGGAGCATCAGAGGCAAAGGGGGGTAAGCATAAAGAAGACCGGGTGGCCAAGCATGCACCAGAGCGTCCCTTGGGGTATCTCCAGGAGGAGGTATTAGAGCGAAAAAACTGTCGCACTTGGTGTTTGAGGGAGATGCAAAAAGATCGCAACAAGGAGTTCCCCACCGTGCGAAGATGCGTTTCGCTACCTGGGCATTGAGAGACCACTCGTAAGGGGAGAGAATGGTGCGACTGAGCTTGTCCGCAAGGATGTTGGACCGACCCGGAATGTGCGTTGCTATGAGAAAGCGGTTGGTGGAGATAGCCCATTCCCACACTCTCATGGCTTCTCGACAAAGAGGGTAAGACCTGGTTCCTCCCTGTTTGTTGATATACCAGACTACAGACATGTTGTCCGATTGAATCGCAATAGTTCCCAAGGGAAGAAAGTCTTGAAGTGCTAGCAACGCTAAGAGCACTGCTCTCATCTCTAGAACGTTGATATGCAGTAAGGTCTCTGAATCATTCCACGTGCCTTGGACCGTCCGGCCTGCAAAATGCCCCCAACCCACCAGAGGCAGGAGGCGTCCGTGGTCACCGTGGCGAGAGGGGGAGAAGCACAAAAGGGGCGGCCTCCGTGGAGATCTGGAGAGTGGAGCCACCACAGGAGGGACTGCTTGCAAGCCTTGCTGATCGCAATGGGATGATGCATAGGAAGAGCAAGATACGACCACTGAACTAGGAGTGTCCATTGAAGGATGCGCATATTGAACCTGGCGAGAGGAAGAAGAGCTATCGCAGCCGCCATGGACCCTAGAGCCCTCAGGACCAACTCCGCCGGAACTGAGCTGGAGTGGAGAATGGCCCGCACCTGGAGCTGCAGATTCTGAATTCTGTCCACAGTGAGGAAGGCTCTCAATCGTCTTGTGTCTAACCTGGCACCTATAAAATCTATGAACTGCGTGGGTGCTAGGTTGGATTTTTCCGTATTTATTGTGATGCCCAGACGGGGAGCTAGATGGAGAAAGGAGTCTCGCGCCAATAATAGTAGATGCCTTGTTGGAGCGGTGAGAAGCCAGTCGTCTAGGTAAGGGAAGACCTGCACCCCCTGAAGCCTCAGGTGGGCCGCTACCACTGCTAATACTTTGGTAAACACCCTGGGGGCTGTGGTGAGACCAAAGGGAAGGACCCGGAATTGGTAGTGACTGGCTCCCAGCCGGAAGCGGAGAAACCTCCTGGAGCGCCTATCCATCAGTATATGGTAGTATGCATCCTTGAGGTCTATGGAGCAGATCCAGTGATTTTCTCCCAGAAGGGGGAGAATAGACTGCAAAGTAACCATTCGGAACTTCTCCTTGGGAACTGCCAGGTTCAAGAGTGAAAGGTCTAAAATTGGTCTTAGATCCCCCGTCTTTTTTGGCACTAAAAAGAACCTGGAGTAGAACCCTGATCCGATCTGGTCTGGGGGGATGGGCTGGATGGCTCTTTTCTTTAGCAGATGGCCAATTTCTGCCAAAGCGGCCTCCCACTGACCGGGTGGGACGTCGGGGAGGGACTTCAATTTTGGCAAGTGATGAAAAGGTATACGGTATCCTCTGGATATGATTCGGAGGACCCAGCGGTCTGATGTTATGGACTCCCACGCCGCTAGGTGCTCCGAAAAACGTCCCCCGACTGCCTCCAGAGTGGAGCAGCCGGGCAACCCTTCAGGGCTGCTGCGCGGGCCGTTCAGAGAAGTGTTCTCTGGATCTGAAGTTCCTGGGAGCCTGTCTGCCCCTGGGGCGGCGTCCTCCCTGTCCTCCTCTGCCACGGAAGGACTGGTTGTCCGGAGCGGGTTGGGATTGCTGTGACTTTCGGAACCACATCTTCTTCTGGCCCTTTTGGTTCCTAGAATAGGGCCTCTGGGGCACAGAGAAGCGGATTCCGACGGCAGACAGCGTCTTCCCGTCCTTTTCGCTCTGGGTCAAGGTATCACGAACAGTTTTGCCAAAGAGGGCAGAACCATCGAAGGGAGCGTTTGCAAATGACGCCTTGAAGGGCTCCGTGAAATCGCAATGACAGAGCCAGGCCTGACGTCTAGTAACTAGGCCTGCCCCTGCGGCTCTAGCGGCACCTTCCGTAGCATGGGACAGTAACCGCATAGAGGTATTAGTGACGGACCTGAGAGTGGTCATACGGGTGGAGTGCAACAACTTGTCCTCCTCCGACATGGACTCTGGGGGGGATGCAGCGTATTCCTTGATAAGATCGCACTGCATCCTGATCACATGTGCCAGGTAGTTCAGCGCCCTTACTGAAAAGGTCGCTGAACTAAACATCCGCTTCCCCAAGCGGTCCATCATCCGAGACTCCTTGCTCGGGGGATGGACTGAGGGACTCTCCTGAGCAAGTTCCCTCTTGGTGGCTGCCGCCGTCAACATGGCATCTACCGGAGGCCCCTTACTCCAATGGGCACAGTCAGCTGGGGGACTAAGTATACGGTCGGGCCTTTTTGGAATTGGCTCCACGGTGTCTGGTTCCTTCCACGCCCTGGTGGTAATCAGGTCCACCAGGGGGTCGACAGGAGGGGACACCCAAGAGGTAGACGGGCCCGCTTCAAATGCCTCCAAGAACACGGACTCGTCCGAGGAAGACTTGGGGGCAGACCCCCCCCCCTTATGCAAAGCATTTCCATGATGTCTCCAAAGGAGACATCCTCCGGGGGTGATCTTGGGGAGCCTTCCCCTTTCTCCAAGTCCGTGTCTTCAGTGAGAGACTCGGGGGAGTCTATGTGCCTCCTCTTGCACGTATGCTTGCGTGGGGCATCCTCCGGGGGGCTGTCAGAGGACTCCTCGCAAACTGTGACCTGTTCCAAAGGAACAACTTGGGGCAAAGGAGTGGGCTGTCCCAATGGCCGGATGGTGGAAACCTGGCCCAGTGCAGATGGAGCGCGGGACGGAGCCGAAGCAAGTGCCGGGGGTCCGGAGACCCTCAACAGGGCCCTCTCCACTACATCAAAAGCCGAGGGGGAGCCGACCTCGACCAAAGGATCCAATAATCGGCTCCCCCTGGGATCCGAAGAGTGGATCGGAGCCGGCACCGAAGCACTCGGATCCGAGGGGGCAGTGCGCTCCGACACGGACAGCGCCGAAGGAGCACTGATCCCCCCCGGATCCGAAGCTCAGATCCAGGCTCCGAGAGGTCGGATCCGAAGCACTCGAGGGCAGGGTCAGATCCGAAGTACCGAGTACTATCGGCGCCGACCCACCCCCCGCTCCGGAGCTGCTCGGCTCCAACTGCTCCGGACCCCGGTAGCGGGTCGGAGAAGGAGCTATAGGCTTAAAGAAAGGGGTCGAGCTCCCCCCCCCAGAGGGGGGGGGGGCAAGAGCACTCCCATCTGCATCTGGGCCTGGATGAACCTTCTCATCATCCGGTCCAGATCAGCATCAGATAAACTGTAAGTAGATCTCGACGAGGCTACCGAGGTAGGCCTTGAGTGCCTCCTGGATAGCCTCGACGGAGATCGGGTCTCCTCCTCCTCAGGTCCCGGTGAAAATCACACAAAAGACCGGAGCCAAGGAGGGGGAGAACCAGCAGACAAGGAGGCCGGAGGAGAAGCCCGCTTGGCAGGCCGGGCCGAAACAGAGGTCTCGGCCTGCCGCTTATGGTGCTTCTCCCTCCGGTCCTTCTTTCTAGCTTCCCTCTCCTCCAAACCACTACAGGGAGGTTGAGTCCCAGGAGGAGGACGGGGAGCCGGAGAGGAGGGAACCATAGACACGGTACCCCCCCGAAGGAGCGGAAGCCGGAGCCGAGTCCGGGGGCAAAAGTCCCGCCAGAACCAGCTTCGACCTCCGCTCCTTCAATGCCCTGGGGTTGAACCCTGCACAAATGGAACATCCAGAAGTGAGGTGTTCAACCCCAAGGCATCGAGCACCAGTGTGGCCATCCGCAGGGAAAGCTTATGGCCACACTCGAGCACTGAAAAATAGCCTTAGGTTGTTCAGACATCCTAAGAGCCTAGCTTTTACTTAAACTAATCTAAAAAAGTAAAAGTAAACTAGTCAAACAAACACAGGCCCAAACACACACTACGCACCAGCGAGGGGAGGGAAACTAAAAGATAAAAAGGTTAATAAAACTAAACAACTTTAGCTACCAAAAGGGAAACCTAAACTTTCACACAAAACTGTCAAAAAAAGTTAAATTTTAGCACTAGAAAAGGCTGAATAAAACACTTAGCTGTAGAGCTCAAGAAACCAATCTGGTCACCAGCGAGGCAAACTAGATCTGGGGTCATGTAGGGAGAGCAGGGCATTATGGGTGAGGGGAGGAGCTGAGAGCTCGGATCCATAGCTGGAAAACCATGCCGGTTCGGATCCGATATCGGATCCATAACCCACAGGTTGCAGACAAATGAATCTCCTACTTCAGATCCTTCTGTATATGGCATAGTGTGCACCACACTGACATCCCTACTACCAAACCTTTAAAAATGTCAGACTGCTGGGTGGGTTCTGCTATTACTTCTGCTCAGGAGGCAACGAACTCAACAACCATCCAGTCTATCAAAATACCAAAATTCTTGTGAAGTGTAGATGACAACCACCAGGGAGGCAACAAGGACAGTCAATTCCTTTCATCTATCTCTATCTTCAGAAAAAAAAAAAAAAAAGGAAAGTTATGTACTCACCATAACATTCCATCTGTTTTGTCCATTATCATTTTTTTCTCAACAGCTGGGTTCGAATCCAACCCTCAGATCCAACTTAGCCATTACCATAGCTCGTGGCCAACAAAAAAACTTTTGAACTCTCCTTCCTTACTCACAACACATCAACCCCAACATGACGCCAGAGTGGAGATCTGAAATCCAATGTGAAAATTACAGATGGCTGCTAAATGAACTCTAATTATTAAAGAGCTAGCTCCTTCGCTGAAAATTGTAGCTAAAAATTCCAGGACACTTTGTACAGGGGCTGAAAAAAGATCAATTACTTCTGCAGTGCCAAAAAAACAAACCTCTTCCATTTACTTCTGTAAAGTTTTCTTGTAGAAGCTTTACTGGAAGATAAAAGTATATGACGGACAGAGGATGACAGCATAGGTTGTCTGACTATTAAAAGAAGTGAAGAAACCATGCTATCAGCTTTAGGTTTGAAATATCTGGGTGAATCATGCCTGTTAGATGAGATCCATAATCCAAAGAGGGGAAATTAGATGAGGCCAAAGAAAGGGGAATCTAATCTGTCGAGGCTGGTAAGGTGCAATCAGGATGACTTTGTTCTTCAACTAGACGGTTTTCTGCTGAAATTTGAGGATCAAGGGAGTTAGAGGATATGCACAGAGAAGACTGGGGGGGTGGGGGGCAATCATTTAGCACCACGTCCCTTGGCAAATCACCCAGTGGGGGGGGGGGGGGTTAGGGCAAGGAAGATGCTGTATTTGTTGTTTAGGGAGATGCAAAGAGATCACAGCACGGCTGGCTCCATTGGTGAAAAATCATCTCTGCCAACTTCATATTGAGAGATCACTTGCGAGGCAGTAGAATGGACCTTCTATCACTTTATACTTCGCTGGAATGTGCATTGTTATCAGAAAACAACTGGATGAGATCACCCACTGCCAAACTCTGAGGGCTTCTCGACACAAGGTGGTAAGACTTGGTTCCTCCTCATTTGTTGATGTACCAACCTACTAACATATCGTCTGTCTGAATCACAACTGTCCTGAAAGGGAGAGAGTCCTGGAAGGCATGCAACACTAAAAGCATTTCTCTCATTTCTGTGACATTGATATGTGTGTTGGCCTTTTCGGGGAACCAAGTGCCTTGGACTGTTTTTCCCCAGGAAGTGTCTACCCACCCAATCTGGGATGCATCCATGGTCACTATGGCCTTGGACTGAGGGAGAATGAAAGGATGGCCTTAAAGAACCTGGTCTGATCAAATCCACAACCAAAGATATCTCTTGCATGCCCGAATGATTATTTGGCCTGACGTGTTGGAAAAGAAACGACCATTGTTTTGCTAGCATTCATTGAAGAATTCTCATGTAAAATTTTACTAGAGGCACTAGGACTATGACATTGATCCTAAGGTTTATAAGATCATTTGAGCCGAGACTGTGGTACTGTGATTTATTTTTCTGACCTGGAATCTGACTGTCTGTACTCTTGAGAGAGGAAGAGAAGCTGTCACTGATACAGAATCAAAAATTCCTCCTATAAATTCCAATGTTTAAGATGGTTCTGAGACTTATTGTAAAACAGTTATGTCTCACCTTAACGTTCCATCTGTATTGTCAATCTTCACTAAATCCTTGACTGTAGGCTCAGTTCTGAGCTTTGGAACACACTCAGCCATTTACTTTAGCTCCTGCCTCCCAAAACTCTCGAGCTAGGCTCTACCCATAATGTTCCTCTCTAAATTACTTCAGCTCAAGTTTACCTATAATAGTGGTAGACAAATAATAAACAACAAAAAAAGACCAGATCTGTGTCCCAATTATGAAGCAGGTCTTATGAAGCATTTGATCCACTAGAGTCTTAGGCCGGGGGGGGGTCAGGGATTTAGTGAAGATCGGCAACACAAATGGAACATTATGGTAAGATAACTTCTTTATCTGATGTTGTCAATCTTCATGTAATCCTTGACTGAGAGACAGAGGCCCTACCTACCTGAATCTGGGAGGTCTCATGACAGAATATTCCTGAGCACCACTGAACTGAATGATGCATGCCCCCTAGAGACCTGGTCCAGTTTGTAATGAGTAATAAAAGTACGAGGAGATGCCCAAGTAGCTGCTGCACAAATGTCATCTAAAGAAGCTCTAGCATGAAAAATTGCGGAAGCCACTATGGCACTATTTGAATGAGCTTTCACAGGACGTGGTGGTCGGAGGCCCTTTAAATGATAAATAAAGGTGATACAACCCCTATGCCATTTAACTAAGGTAACCTTAGAAACTGCGTTACTTAAAGAAAGAAAAAGGCAACAAACAGTTTATTCTTTGTTCTGTGACGGTAAAAACGTTATTGCCAGTGAACATCTAATAAGTGTGGACAGTACTCCCCTTTATTGGAGAAATCAGGGAAAAATCTGGTTGGTGTAAGGTTTGATTGATATCAGGTTCCGAAACAACTTTTGACAAAAAGGAATGATTAGTCCTGAGGGAAACCCTGTCCTTGTGAAATGTTAAATAGAGGGGCTTGCAGGACAATGCTTGAATTTCCAATACTCTTCAGGCCAAAGTAATAGCTAATAAAAAGTTTTCCATGTCAGAAATTTTAAGTTACAAGTAGCTGAAGGTTCAAAGTGGGATAAAGTGATACTGCAGGACCAAGGGTATATCCCAGGGCGCAGTGGATTCTTTAAACAGAGGCCTTAACATTAGGGTTCCTTTCAAAAATGCCTTACAGAGTTTGTAACATAAGTGAAGAACCATCCAAACCAATTTGGAAGTTAGCTATCATCAGCCAGATGTACTCGAATGGTAAAGGCTGAAGAAGCAGACTGAAAAAGAATGGCCAGAATATCCAACTCTTTATCCACAGGAGCTGCGCAAGGGTCAATATAACTGTTAATAGCTCATCTAGCACATTATTCCCATTTACTATGGTACAGATTTCTAGAAGGTTTGTGATGGGCCAAAATGATTCGTCGGATTGATGAGGTAAGGGAAGAATGCCTGGCAATCATGAGAATTAAGAAGCCACTCAGTGAGCTTGAGATGTTGGAGATTCAGATGAATCATTCCTTTTGTGGGAGATCATAGATCTGGAGCTGGGTCCAGAATCCAAGGTTTCTGAAGTAGGTGAGGCCAAATGAAGGGAAACCAAACCTGTCGAGGCCAGAACGCGGAACAGGACACAGCAATGAGGATTATTGGGTTCTTCGGCCTCTTGGACTTCTGTAGAAACTAAGATATCAGAGGAGTAGAGGGGATAGGCATACAGGAGACCAGTGGTACAATTGTGTAGAAAAACATCTCTAGGTGACTCCCCCAGTGGGGGGATCAGGGCAAAGTAACTGTTGTACTTGTTGCTCAGAGGGGACACAAACAGATCACAGCAAAGTTGTCCCCAGTGGAGGAAAATCTTTTCCATCACTACAGGAATGAGAGACCACTCGTGAAACATCAGAATAGTTATGCTCAACCTGTCCACTATCATGTTGGAGCTCCAAGGAATATGCACTGCTGTGAGAAAGCGGATGGAAGAAATCGTCCATTGCCAAACTGAGGGCTTCTCGACAAAGTGGATAAGATTTGGTTCCTCCTTGTTTTTTGATGTACCAGACTACTGACATGTTGTTTGTCTGAACTGCCACTGTTCCTAGGGGAAGGGAATCTTGAAATGCTTGCAACGTTAAGAGCACCACCCTCATCTCTAGAACACTGATGTCCAAAATCAGTCTCAAGGTGGGACCAAGTGCCTTGGACTGTCCTTCCCAGATAATCCCCCCCAACCCATATGGGAACCATCCATGGTCACTATGGCTTGGGGCTGTGGAAGGAGGAAAGGATGGCCTGAAAGGATGTCAGTGGAATGGAGCCAACAAGACAGGACTTGTTTGCAGCGATTGGACATCCAGATGTAATGCGACATCGGCTTATTCAATAACGACCATTGAGAGACCAGAAGCCATTGGAGAATCCGCATGCGATAGCTGGCCAAGGCAACAAGAGTAATAGAGGCTACCATGAAGCCTAGCGCCTGTATGTTGAGTCTGGCTGGAATACTTCTGTTCTGAATAATATAGTTTACTTGTGATCTAATCTTTTGGAGCCTTTCTACTGGGAGTGAAGCAATTCCCGTAACTGCCTTTAACACAGCTCCAATAAATTCAAGCTGCTGTGTAGGTTGCAGATTTGAGTTTTCATAATTTATTTTACTGCCTAACAAAGTGCAAAGACGTAGGGTATAATCCCTTGCCCTTACGAGTTGATGCCTAGTGGTAGCTGTAAGGAGCCAGTTGTCGAGATAAGGAAAAACTCGAAATCCCAGCAGTCTGAGATGAGCTGCTACCATGGCCATACATTTAGTGAACAGCTTGGGGAGCTGTGGTGAGAACAAAGGGCAGTGCAATGCACTGAAAGTGACTGGCTCCCATCCGGAAGCGGAGCAACCTTCTGGAGTGTTTGTCCATTTTTATATGGTAATACACATCCTGACGATCTACAGACCACATCCAATCATCTTTTTCCAAGAAAGGAAACATTAACTGAACAGAGACCATCCGGAACTTGGTTTGCTGAACAGACTTGTTGAACTGGCAATGATCTAAGATGGATCTCCAGTCCCCTGTTTTGTTGGGCACTAAGATGAATCTTGAGTAAAACCTGGATCCTCCCTGGTCTGGTGGGACTATTTCTATGACTGCTGCTTCCCTGTGACTGGGTGGAATGTCCAGGAGGCTTTGTGTTTTTGGATTCATCAAAAGAAAAATGATGTAGCCTCTGGAAATGATCCCCTGCACCCATTTTTATGATGTAATTTGTAGCCAGGCAGATTGGCGCACAAATGATCGTTCCCCAACTGCCAACAGAGGAAGGCAATCAGGCCTCTGTTCAGGAGCATTGTTAAAAGTTACCAGAGAAGGAATCTCTGGACCCCTTGGTTCTGCGGGCCACCTCTGTCTGTAGAATGGCATCTTCCAGTGTTAGTTCCCCCTCTGCCTCGGGGAAGGCCTTCCCATGCAAGTCCTGAAAAGGCCCTTGGGACTTTCTGAACCTTAGCTTCCCACTTCTCTGGTTCCTAGAGTAGGGCCGTTGAGGAATGGGGAAGCGTACGTCTACGGCAGAAAGAGTTTTCTCATTGTTCTCACATGTGACAGTGTGTCTTTTACCCTTAGGTCCAAACAGGGATGATCCGTCAAATGAAGCATTGAAAAACAAAGATTTAAATGGCTCTGCAAATTCACACAAGCACGTCCAGGGGTGTTTCTTGATGGCAATGCCTGAAAATAAGAAGTTATGTACCTACCATAACGTTCCATGTTAGTTGTCTTCTCTCGCCTTCTTTCTTGCTTGATGGGTTCGGAGCCGATCCCTCGGCTCCGACTCGGCACTTGCTAAGCTCGAGAGTCACTTTTACCAGCTCGAGGCAGCCCCATATCCCATGATGCAAGGCGGTAAGTACCCAGATCTCGTTTGTTGACAAAGGGCAATAACACCAAGCATGAAATACTTCCCAAAGGAAGAAGAAACTTACAGATGGAAAAAGGACCAGGTCTGAATGGTCTTTAGCATAATAGTTTCTTATACAAGGTCTGTCCAGGCCAGGGGGAAGGAGGGAGGGTCGCAAGAAAGAAGGCGAGAAGACAACTAACATGGAACGTTATGGTAGGTACATAACTTCTTAATGTTAAGTTGTCAATCTCGCCTTCATTCTTGCTTGATGGGACCGCGTCCCTAGCACCTCTATCCTGGGTGGCTCAATGGAACAAACTCTTGAGGACTGTAGAGCCAAAACTGGCTCTGTCCCTGGAGGCCAAGTCCAATTTGTAATGGGAAACAAAAGTGTGAGGAGTAGCCCAAGTGGCCGCTGCACAAATAGTGTCCAAAGGAAGTCCAGCTTGAAAAGCTGTAGAAGTAGCTAAACTCCTAGTTGAATGTGCTTTAGGTTTTGAGCACAGCTGTTTTCCTCTGAGCGTATAAATTTCAGTGATGACCGAAGAAAGCCATCTGGACAAAGTCACTTTAGAAACAGGAAGGCCTTTTTTATTATCCGCATAGGAAACAAAAAGTTGATCAGATTTTCTAAATTTTTTTGTTCTGTCCAAATAATATCTAAGTTGACGATAGACATCAAGATAATGTAGCTTTTGTTCAGCTCTGTCTGAATAGTTAGGAAAAATACCGGAGATCAATGGATTGATTCAAATTGTTCTTTGAAGCGACCTTAGGTAAAAAGGTTGGGTTAGTTCTCAAAGATACTCTGTCTTTGTGAAAACCAAATAGGGGTCGAACCGAAAGAGCATGAAGTTCAGACACCCTCCTGGCAGATGTAATAGCCACTAGGAATAAAGTTTTCCAAGAAAGATATTTCAGGAACAAGAAACAGCTGGCTCGAAGGGGAAGAATCAAGGATGTCAGCACTAAATTTAGATCCCACTGAGGAGGAGGATTCCTGATTGGAGGCTTTAGTAGGAAAATTCCTTTCAAGAAGGCCCTGCAGAGCCTATGGGACATAATATTATGATCTGCTATCCCGACATGAAAATTGGAAATAGCAGCCAATTGAACTCTGACTGTGGAAGAAGAGGAGCCTGCATGAAAAATCTCTGCTAAGAAGTCCAGGACTGCCTGAACAGGGGCAGTAAAAGGATCAATATTTTGGGCCTTAGCCCAATAAGAGAAACGTTTCCATTTGCTTGTATAAATCCTCCTGGTAGAGGATTTAAGCGAAGCTACTATGATGTCTCTAACTGGGTTAGAGATCAAAGGAAGCCTGGCTAAGGAAGGAAGTGGAGCAACCATGCTGTGAGGTTGAGAGAAGGGATTGACCGGTGCAGCTGACCGGATTGGTGAATCAGAAGATCTGGCACTGGGTCCAGATGCCACGGCTGCACCAAAAGGTGATGATGGAGGAACGGGAACCAAACTTGTCGAGGCCAGTAAGGGGCAATGAGAATCAATTTGGCTCTCAAAACGGTAGCTTTCTGGATCACCTGAGGGATCAGAGGAAATGGAGGGAAGGCATAAAGAAGTCCCTGGGGCCAATCCTGGGTCAGAGCGTCTCTGGGGGGATGGCCTGATAGAGGGAAGAGGCTGAAGAAGTCTGGACATTTGCTGTTTTGGGGAGTAGCAAAAAGATCGCAACATGGACGACCCCATTCCAGAAAAATCTCGTCCGCTATAGATTGCTTGAGAGACCACTCGTGAGGCATGAGGATAGCTCTGCTCAATCTGTCCGCTATAATGTTGGTTTTCCCAGGGATATGCGTTGCTACCAGAAACCGATGAGAGGAGATCGCCCATTGCCAAAGTCTGAGCGCTTCTCGACACAAGGGGTAGGACTTGGTTCCACCCTGTTTGTTGATATACCAAACTACAGACATGTTGTCTGTGTGGACTGCAATTGTCTCTACGGGAAGAAAGTCGTTGAGGGCTTGCAACGTTAAAAGCACTGCTCTCATCTCCAGGACATTTATGTGCAGATGGTACTCGAACGGTTGCCACGTCCCATGAACCATCCTGCCCTGATAATGACCCCCACCCGATCAGGAGGCATCCGTGGTGACAGTGGCTATCGGGGACGGAGGTACAAAGCACCTGCCTTGGTGAACCTGAGACGATGTGATCCACCAAGCAAGATGCTCTTTGCATGTCTGTGTCACCAGAATCTGGTGACGCATTGGAAGTTGCTGGTATGACCACTGTGTGAACAGCATCCACTGAAGAAGGCGCATGTAGAATCGAGCCAGGGAAGAAGAGTAATGGCCGCAGCCATGAGACCTAATACCTTTAGAACCATTCTGGCCTGTATTTTCTTGCTGGCCAGAATGATCCTGACATGAGTCTGAATGTCTGAAACTCTTTGTTCTGTAAGGGTAGCTGACATCCGAACAGTGTTTAAGTTTGCCTATGAAGGTAATAGACTGGCAGGGCGATAAGGATGACTTTTCAAGTTGATTGAGATGCCCAAATGAGAACAAAGGTCTATTGTGTAATCCCTGGCTTGTATAAGCTGATGCCTGGTGGTGGCTGACAGGAGCCAGTCGTCGAGATACGGAAACACCTGGAATCCTTGACGTCTCAGGTGAGCCGTGACCACTGCCATGCATTTGGTGAACACTCTGGGGCTGTAGTGAGACCAAAGGGCAGGGCTCTGAACTGGAAATGATTGGACCCCAGCCGAAGCGGAGAAATCTCCTGGGCGTCTGTGAATTTTGATGTGATAGTACGCATCCTGAAGATCTATTGAGCACATCCAGTTGTCCTTCTGTAAGAAGGGCAGAATTGACTGAAGAGTGACCATTCGAATCTTGTCTTCCTGACAGACTTGTTGAGTCTGCTGAGATCCAATATTGGTCTCCAGTCTCCCGTCTTTTGGGGACCAAAAGAACCTTGAGTAGATTCCGGCTCTGAATGGTCTATTGTAACTGGCTGAATGGCTCTTTTGCAGTAGTTTTGATTTCTAACTCTGCAATGTCCCTTAGACCGGTGGTACATCTGGAAGGGAATTTGAGGGAAAGGACTTTCCTCGAAAGGAATTATGTAACCCTTGGATATGATCGACTGTACCCATCTGTCTTGAGTGAGGGAATGCCAGGCTTCTGGGTACAGTGATAATCTTCCCCGACTGCCTCCAAGGAGGGACAGCCGGGCAACACCTCAGGGATGCTGAAAGGGCTTGTCAGAGAGAGGCTCCCTGTTTCCCTGGTTCTTGGACCCCTCTGCCTCTAGAGCGTCTGTTATTGTTACCCCTCTGCCTCTAGGGTAAACTGACCACGTGAATCCGTGACTCCTTGGGATTTACGGAACCACATCTTCCCACCCTTCTGTCCTTTGGGATAAGGCCTAGAAGGGGTGGAAAACGTACTCCAACAGCAGAAAGAGTCTTGCCGTCCTGCTCGCACCTGGTCAAGGTTTCCTTCACCTGAGGGCCAAACAAAGCTGACCCATCAAAGGGAGAATTTGTGAAGGACGCCTTAAAGGGATCCATAAAATCACATAGCCGCATCCAGGCTTGGCGTCTAAGAGCCACACCTGTGCCTGCGGCTCTACTCGCTCCATCCGCAGCATAAGATATTAGCCGCATGGAGGAGTTTGCAATGGAATTGAGGGTTCCTAGCTGCGAAGCAATTTTTCTTGAGCCCCTGCAGCTGTAGGATCCTGAACTACTTCTCCCAGCTCCTTCAGGATATCCCTTTGGAGTCTGGTGAAGTGACATAGGTAATTCAGCGAACATAGCAAAGGTCGCTGAGGAAAACATCCGCTTACCATACCTATCCATGGTCCTAGAGTCCTTATTAGGAGGATGGACGGGCACGGAAGGATCTGCAAGTTCCTTTTGGTGGCCGCAGCCACCACCATGGCATCAGCGGGACACCCTTAGTAAGGAATTGTTTGTCGCCGGGCAGTGATAAATTTTGAAGGCCTCCTAGGGACTGGCTCTACAGAGTCAGGAGCTGCCCACTTCGTGCAATCACCTGCATAAGGGGTCGAAGGCGGAGATACCCAGGAGGTGGAGGGCCGAGATCCAAACGCCTCTAGGTATACTGACTCATCCTCAGAGGGATTGTTGGTGGGCCAGTTTCCCTCTGTTTCAGAAGTTCTAGGATGTCTGAGAAGGAGACATCCTCAGAGGGGATCTAGGGATCCCTCTGACTCATCAAAGTCAGTATCCGAGTGACAGACTCGGGAGTCTACATGCTTCCTCTTACAAGTCCTCTTCCTAGGAGGATCTCCCGAAACATCAGGAGAATCCTCGAAGAGGGGAAATTCCCAATGGGGAAACCTGAGGCGGAGGATCTCTGGGTCCTGTAGCAAGAGAAGTGGCAGAGATGTCAACAGGTACTATAGAGGGAGGAGCTACGGAACAGACTGCTGACTGATACCAGTGGCCAGTACACTCTTCATCACCTCGAATGCTCCCCTCCCAGGCAGGTCCGAGAGAACCCGCTCCGAAGAGCTAGGAACTCCAGGGACCACCGACCGGGAAGTCTCCGAGCCAGATGTCGGTGCCGCGCTCACCAAGGCCGAGGCTCCAAGGGGAAGAGCGGGTTCGGACAAGGGTCCGATGCCACTCACCCCTCGGAGGAGACCATGGAAGCCCGACCACGAATCCCTCTAAGGAAGGTCTCAAGAGGAGATAAGAGTAGAGGCTGAAGGAACAGAAGGGGTATCCGTCCTCCAGCCGTAGCAGTAACCATTCCCGAAGACTCCAACTCCAAGCTCTGGGGTAGAGTTGAAGGAGGAACTGTAACGGGGTGTGGACCAACAGTCATCTGTTGAGACGGACTGTGTAACATTTGGGCCAGTACCTGTGACTTGAGTAATCTACTGACCACTCTCTCTAGGTCATGATCTGACAACCTGGATGACCTTGAAGATCGGCTCCGATGGCTCCGCTTCGTTAGAAGAGGTGAAGCGGGAGCCGAAAGTATCGGCTCCAAGGAAGGAGACCTCGACCTCTTCCTGGAATGAGCCATCGGAGCCGATACAATAGATCCTGTCGGAGCCGACCTCTCGGAGCCGACAGGAAGCCTCGATGTATCGGCTCCAGCCGGAGCCGATACAGCCACCAAAGTAACGGTGTCGGAGCCGATCGGAGCCGACACCGATGCCTGTGCCACATGGGTGTCGGAGCCGATCGGAGCCGACATCGAAGTGGTCAATACAGATTCGGCACCGATAGCCATCGGTGCCGAAGGCTTTGTCAAGCTAGAATCGGCTCCAGCCAGAGCCGATCTCGACTCAGTACGAGTCGGAGCCGAGGCCGCAGGCTTAGATACAGAAGCCTGGGCCTTGGAAGGTTTTACTGATTTTGGTGGAGCCGACTTAGCCGGAGAGCCCTCCGGCAGAAGGCCCCTAAGAATCAGTTTATTCCGTCTCTCCTGCAGGACTCTCTGGCTGAAGGAGTGACAAATAGCACAGGAGTCCTGCAGGTGAAGAGGGCCCAGACAATACAGGCAAGAAGTGTGACCGTCTGTCAGAGACATCTTCTGACAGCACGAGTCACACTTCTTAAAACCTGAGACCCTCTCCTTTGACATGGTGCCGAAAAACACACACACACACCAGTCAAAATTAAGTTAAATAAAATACCAAAAGGTATTCTATAAACCAACACACACACCCTAACAGGGGGGGGATGGGATAGGGAAAAGATTGACTAACAAAAAATTAAAGGAGACAGGGAATTTCTGTCAGAAAAGGTACAAATTAAACTTAAAAACTATCAATAAGAGGTTTTTGACTAAAAAGGGGCTTAAATATCACAAAAGTGAACAACTTACCAGGAGCTGGTAAAAAGAAGACCTCCTAAGCGAAGCGGCAAACGAGATCTGGGTACTTACCGCCTTGCATCATGGGATATGGGGCTGCCTCGAGCTGGTAAAAGTGACTCTCGAGCTTAGCAAGTGCCGAGTCGGAGCCGAGGGATCGGCTCCGAACCCATCAAACAAGAATGAAGGCGAGATTGACAACTTAACATTAGAAGTTATGTCCTTACCATAACGTTCCATGTGGAGTGTTCATCTCGCCTTTGTTCTTACACATGGGTTCGGAGCCGATCCTGCTCCTGCCTCTTGCAAGCTCTGCATCGAGAAGAAGCTCGAGACAATCTAATACCCACAATCCCCCTCTGCCTTTACCTCAGATCTAGTTTGCAAGCAAACCAATCTACAGAATAGCACATTCATGCTTATACGCATATGTATATAAAGAATTACAGAAAGCTATATATATATATCTAAACAGACACATATATAAATATATATATATGCCAACTATGTACACAATATAGTAACAGTAGCAGAATGCTCCTGGCCAGGCATCAAAGAACGTTCTTCCTAAGGGTGGGAGGGTGGGACTGTAAGAACAAAGGCGAGATGAACACTCCACATGGAACGTTATGGTAAGGACATAACTTCTATATGTGATAGTGTTCAATCTCGCCGTTTGTTCTTACACATGGGTAGCGTCCCTAGCTCCTTGATCCTAAGGAACTCACGGGAGGACGTTCTTGAGCACAGTGGAACCAAAGGTTGCCCTGTCCCTAGAAACCTTGTCTACTTTATAATGAGAAATAAATGTATGTGGCTTAGACCAAGTAGCAGCCGCACAAATAGCGTCCAGTGGTAGGCGAGCTGCATGGGCCAAAGACGTAGACACTGACCTTGTGGAATGTCCTTTGGGTTTGTGTAAAAGGGGTTGATTTGAAGAATCGTAGACATAGATTATACAATCCGTTAACCATTTAGAAAGAGTTCTTTTGGTAACTGCAAGTCCTTTCCTGCTATCAGCAAAAGCCTCAAAGAGTTGATCTGTTTTTCTGTGATCTTTTGTTCTATCCAAATAAAATCTTAGCTGTCTGTGAACATCCAATTTGTGTAACATATACTCCATTTTGTTGGAGTGGTTTTTGAAGAAAGTGGGTAATTCAATGGATTGATTAATATTGTTAATAGAACACACTTTAGGGAGGAAGGATGAACTGGTACGAAGAGAAACTCTGTCAGAGTGAAAGATCAAATAAGGGTGCTTGATGGAGAGAGCCTGAAGTTCAGATACTCGTCTAGCGGAAGTAATGGCTACCAGAAAGAGAGTTTTCCAGGACAAAAATTTTAATGGGCAAGAAGAGGCGGGTTCAAAAGGGGGCAACATTAATTTAGATAACAATAAATTCAGACTCCAAGGTGACGTCGGAGATCTGACCGGTGGTCTAATATGAAACACTCCTTTTAAAAAGGCTTTACAAAGTCTGTGAGCCATAACGGGAGCTCCACATTCTTCCACATGGAAATTCGAAATGGCAGCCAATTGAACTCTTAGAGTAGCAGGAGAAGCACCCTGATGAAATAAGTCCATTAAGAACTCTAGTATCTTATTCAAAGGAGCTATAAAGGGATCCACCTGGTGTGTATTCGCCCAGAATACAAATCGCTTCCATTTACTAGAATATGTTTTAGTAGTGGAAGCTTTATGCGAAGCCACCAATATATCCTGGACTGCTGGTGACAAAAGATCAGACCTGGCTAAGTTGGGAATTGGAGCAGCCAAGCTGCTAGATGGGGAACCCCTGACGAGTGAGTCAATAGATCTGGCTCTGGGTCCAGAATCCAGGGTCCCCGAATGCAGTGTATCTTCAGGAAGGAAACCAAATTTGACGAGGCCAGAATGGAGCAATGAGGATTATCGTCCTGTGTAGGTTCCTGGCTTTCTGGAGAAACTTTGATATCAGAGGAAATGGAGGAAATGCGTACAGGAGTCCCGGGGGCCAATCGTAAACCAGTGCGTCCCTGGGGACTTCCCCTGGAGGGTAATAGGGCAAAGTAGCTCCTGCATTTGGCGTTCATTGGAGACGCAAACAGGTCGCAGGAAGGCTGGCCCCACGTGCGAAAAATCCTTTTCGCCACTGACTGTTTTAGAGACCACTCGTGCGGTAACAGAATCGCTCTGCTCAGCCTGTCGGCTATGACGTTGGATGATCCCGGGATGTGCATTGCTATTAGAAAGCGACCGTGGACTCCGCCCACTGCCAAATTCTCATGGCCTCTCTGCATAGTTGATAGGACTTGGTTCCCCCTTGCTTGTTTATGTACCAGACTACAGACATGTTGTCCGTCTGAACTGCAATAGTCCCTAGAGGAAGAAGGGGAGCAAAGTGTTGCAACGCTAGAAACACTGCCCTCAACTCTAGAACATTGATGTGCAGATTGTACTCCAAATTGGTCCATTCGCCTTGGACTGTCTGTCCCTGAAAGATGCACCCCCCCACCCTATCAGGGAAGCGTCCGTGGTCACCGTAACTGTGGGCGTGGGTAGCACAAACGGTCTGCCCTTGGAAAGGTTGCACTTTTGAAGCCACCAGTTTAGATCTTTTTTGCAAGTCTTTGTTATAAGAGTCTCGTGTGTTAGAGGTAGTTGTTGAAACGACCATTGTGCAAACAGTAGCCATTGTAGGACTCTCATGTGCAGCCTTCCCATGGAATTGCAATAAGGGAGGCTGACGTGAGGCCCAACACCTTCAGTACTAGTTTTGCAGGAGATTTCCTTGACACGAGTAGAAGACGTATGTGAGTCTGAAGTGATAATATCCTTTCTGGGGGAAGCCTCAGAATCAACTGACGTGTGTTTAACTCTGCTCCTATGAACAAGATATTTTGTGATGGCTGAAGTAAGGATTTTCCGAAGTTTACGGAGATCCCTAGGTGAACACACAGTTGAACAACAAAGTCTCTGGCCTGCAGTAGTTGGCCGGTGGTGGCGAAAGGAGCCAGTCGTCCAGATACGGAAACACCTGGAATCCCTGGCGTCTCAAGTGAGACGCTACCACTGCCATGCATTTGGTGAAGACCCTGGGGGCTGAGGTCAGACCAAAGGGCAGGGCTCGAAATTGAAAGTGACTGGCTCCCAGCCGGAAGCGCAAATGATCTCTGGATGCCCTGGCCATTTTGATGTGGTAGTATGCATCCTCTAGATCTATTGAGCACATCCACTCATCCTTCTGTAAGAATGGAAGGATCGATTGAAGCGTGACCATTCGGAACTTTTCTTTCTTGACGAAAGTATTGAGGTAGCTTAGGTCTAGAATGGGCCTCCAGTCCCCTGTTTTCTTTGGAACTAAAAGAACCTTGAGTAAGTCCCGAATCCTTGCTGGTCCGCTGGGACTGGCTGGATGACTCTTTTTTCTAGCAGCTTTGAAATTTCTAAAGCTGCTGGCTCTCAGATGGGGCGTACATCTGGGAGTCTTTTCTTTGGGATGGGATGGGATAGGAAGGGTATGTTGTAACCTCTGGTAACCACGCTTTTACCCACTTGTCTGTAGTTATATTTTGCCAGGCCTGAGGGTATAAAGCTAGCGACCCCGACTGCCTCCAGCGCAGGACAGTCGGGCCTCCTCTCAGGAGTGCTGGAAAGGTTTACCAGGGAGTGTTTCCCTGTCACCTTGGTTTTGCGGACCCCCTCTGCCGCCAGGGCGGCGTCTTCCACCTCTGCCCCCTCTAGAGGCAGAGGAGGGGGCAGAGGTGGATCACCCTGTGTGCCTGGGAAAGATCCTTGGGGTTTTCGAAACCACATTTTTCCACCGCGTTGCCCTTTGGGGTACGGTCTGGTTGGGGTGGAAAAACGGACTCCGACAGCAGACAGAGTCTTTCCCTCTTGTTCACACCGGGTAAGGGTCTCCTTTACCTTGGGGCCAAAAAGAGTGGCACCGTCAAATGCGGCGTTCGTAAGGAAGACTTGAAGGCTTCCGCAAAGGAGCATAGGCGCATCCAGGATTGTCTCGAAGAGCAATCGCTGAAGCTGCTGCCCTACTCGAACCTTCTGCGTAGAAATCAGCCTCATGGACGAGTTAACAATCGATGTTAGGGTATTAAGTTGCGCTGTCACTTTCTCTGAGACAGCTGCATCTGTAGCACCCTGGAGGGTATCTCCCAACTCTTTGACTAGATCCCTCTGTAGTCGTGTAAAATGGGTCAGATAGTTCAGGGACCGCATGGAAAAAGCCGCTGAACTAAAAATGCGCTTCCCGTATCTATCCATCGTCCTAGAGTCTTTATTAGGAGGATGGATAGAAGAGGAAGACTCCGACATCTCCTTTTTCGTGGCTGCTGCCACCACCATAGCGTCTACTGGAACTCCTTTTGTAAGGTAGGACTTATCCTGAGGTGCCGTGATGTATTTGTTAGGTTTCCTTGGAACAGGTTCCACTGTGTCAGGAGCCTCCCATGCCCTTCGAGCAATTAGTTCCATTAGTTCGAAGGGCGGAGTGACCCAGGAGGAGGAAGGGCGAGCACCAAATGCCTTCAGCAGAACTGACTCATCCTCAGAAGGGGGAAGGGACTGCCAGTCACCTCTCTGCTTCAGGATCTCCAATATGTCGAAAAGAGACATCTTCTGAAGGTGACTTAGGGGACCCCTCTGACTCATCTAAGTCAGTATCAGATGTCAAGGATTCCTGTGGAGAATCCAAGTGTCTCCTCTTACACAATCTCTTCCTAGGGACTTCCTCGTGGGGAGCATCCGAAGAAGCCTCGGAGGAAGAGGGGGCACCCTCCAGGGGTGGCTGAGACACTGGTGCCCGACGCTTGGATGTGGCCGTGGGTGCAGATGAAGACAAAGGCCCTTTATGGGGAGGAGAAACTGCTTCCACTGATGTGGTTGTCTGGGTAGACAACACCTTCCTCATCAGGTTGAACGCTCCCGGGTCCTGCATCGAAGAGTCCCCCGGTTCCGAAGAAATGGGAAGAATCCCCGACACAGGCACGAAGGCATCGACCCGAGGACGGAGCGAATCGATCCGCCGAGGCCCGAGGGGAGAGTCGGAACCGACACGCCGGTTCGACTCGCCCCGGAACCAAGAACAGACCGTCGGCTCCGAGACTCCGGTACTGGGTCCGGAGTCGAGGTGAGGGAACAGACCGAGAAACGGGCGGTTCTGGACCCGAGGGCTCCACAATCAGTAGATCAGCCTCTTCCGGCTCCAAAGACTGAATCGGTCTCGGAGGAGGAATGGATGGAGATACAGGGAGGCCTTCAAGTTTCGACACCAACTGGGTGGAAACCGAAATAAGTTTGGAGAGGGCCGAATGCTCCAATAACTTCTGCACCACGCGATCCACATCGACATCCGAAAGTTTGGAGGAAGAACGGGTCGAAGGAACCGAAGACGGAGCCGACCTCAATATGGTCGAAGGAGGGAGCTCCATCACCGGTTCCAAGACTCGAGGCTCAGGAACCGATATCAGTTGAACACTCGGCCCCGAAGTCTGTGGAACCGGTGATCTAACCTTTGAAGAAGAGCTCGGAGCCGATGACTTAGGCTCCGATGTCTTCGACTCCTTAGAGGACTTTGATGCCTGGTCAGAAGCATCCAGAGCCTCTTGGAAAGCAGGTTTCAATAGACCTCTGTCCATTAGTTTCCTGCCTATCTGTCATGACCCTCCCACTAAAAGAGTGACAGATGGAGCAATCCTCTTGTAAGTGGAGAGGGCCAAGGCAGTAGACGCAGGAACTATGGTTGTCAGTGACCGACATTTTCTGGCCACACTGACAACGCTTGAAACCAGACTTTACCTTCTCAGACATTACAGGTGAAGAAAGACAAATCCAATAAAAACAGTCAAGTCCGATAAAGTTAGTCAAAACCGATGAAATTGTCAAATCCGGTAAATTTTCCTAGGTAAATATGAAGGGTGTAGGCCCCGACAAATATTTAACCGATAATTAAAGTTAACGGTACCAATAAATTAACGGAACCACAACACAATCACACAGTTAACACTGAAAAAATATCAATTAGACTAGAATCTTAAGAAAATATAACAAAAAAGTTATATCTTAGCTTAGAAACTCTCGAGCTAGCTCCCAACGATGCGTATGCAGCAGCGGCAAACTAGATCTGAGGTAAAGGCAGAGGGGGATTGTGGGTATTAGATTGTCTCAAGCTTCTTCTCGATGCAGAGCTTGCAAGAGGCCGGCACGGAGCCGAGGATCGGCTCCGAACCCATGTGTAAGAACAAACGGCGAGATTGAACACTATCACATCTGCTGTTCTTGTCATCCTTTCAGCTGCGTGAGCAATTAGCTTCATGGATGAGTCAGAAATCAATTCCAGGGTGGCAGACCCCTTTGGCAACTGCTTCTGTAAGAGTATTTGATAGCTCGTTAATCAAATCTCTGTAACCTGGTAAAGTGCGCCATACAGTTAAAAAACCTGACAGCGAAGGCTGATGAAGTGTAAATGCGCTTCTCAAACCTATCCATAGCCCTAGACTCCTTGTTAGGAGGATGAATAGTAGGACTTTAATCTGCAAGTTCCTTTTTTGTGGCTCCTGCTATCACCATGATGTCTACAAGGATACCCTTAGCCCAATACTGCTCGTCCTTACGGGCAGATAGGATCCAGTCTGGCCTCTTGGGGATCTGCTCGATGGAGACAGGAATTTTCCAGGCCCGCTGAGCGATCAGTTTAAGAAGCTCGTCAGTGGGCAGAGAGATTTAAGAGTTAGAGGGGTGGGCACAAAAAGCCTCCAGGTATATAGATTCCTTCGAGGAAGGCTGGAGGGAAGTCCAGCCACCCCTCTGTTTCTGGATTTCCAGGATGTCCACAAAGGAAACATCATCAGACTGTGACCTGGGGGAACTTTCTCCTTCCTCAGAATAGGTATCGTTAGTGAAGAACTCCTCTGGAGAGTCTAAGTGCTTCCTCTTGCACTTTTTCTTCACAGGTACTTCCTCGGTGGGATATTCCAGGAAGTATCCGAAGAGGAAACCACCAAGGTGGATCACTTCTGAGACTTTTGTGCCCCCTGTCCCAGGGGATGAGGCTGATGGAAGCTCCGGTCGAGGGCATACAGACTTTGATTGGCCCAAAAGGAGTGGGAAAGACTGCAAGTCCACAATGGATAAGGCCGTCTCCGTGATACAAACCCCACTCCCACTCCGAAATAATCGAACTTGAACTTTGCCCCTCAGAACCAGAGGTGAACAACGATCCCGGGAGGTCTCTAGTTCTGACAAACTGGAAAATCTCAAGACATATCTCAGTTTCGAAGAAGAGCCTAACCGGAAAGTACAGTTGTGTACACTTACCATAAATGTAGATGTTCTAGCGTATTCACTGTTGCAGTCATCACCTATTGGGGAGACCGGGGTTCGATTCCCAGATGGGGTTATCCCTGCTGCGGTAGCCCTCAGCCGGCCCGAATACCAGAGTCAATGCTTTTCTCCATTGGCTGCAGTTGCCTGTAGTCTGATGTCAGGTCAGTGCTATAAACAAGGCAGCCGTCGTCATTACATCAATTTTTCTTGCCCTAACCCATCAAAAGCACAAGGAAGTAAGGTAAAATGGTCCTGATGGCTAAAAGCCACCGTGGGAAGCTTATGTCCCCCTAGGGAAAGAGGATATAAGGGGGATGGAGGGAGGGAGACCAGGACTGCAACAGTGAATACACTCTAACATCTACATTTATGGTAAGTGTACACAACTGTACTATGTTCTTTATGTTTCACTGTTGCAGTCATCACCTGTGGGATGATTCCCAAAGCTGAGGAGAGGGTGGAAAGATAGTTTAGAGCCATAGGCATGGGTCAGCAAGCCCTGCATAACTGCAGAGGCAAACCCTGCCCTAGACTTAGAAAAAAGAGGTAGGTGGTAATGCTTTGTAAATGTATGGACAGAGGCCCAGGTGGCAGCTTCCAAGATGTCCCTGGGTAGGGACTCTTCTGAAGAAGGTTTGGAAGTGGAGGCTGCCATAGTGGAATGAGTACGAATATACTTATGGGGGGATTTCCCATGTAGTCTGTAGCAGAAATGGATACAGTGTGATATCCATTTGGAAATGGTTTGCTTGGAAATGGGCTTCCCCTCTGCCCTTGGGGGCAAAGCTGACAAGCAGCTGGTCTGTTTTTCTGAAGGGTTTAGTACGGCCCAGAGAGTATCTGAGTTGTCTGTGCACATCTAGCGAGTGCAGAATTCTTTCCTCCTTGTTTTGAGGGTTGGGAAAGAAGGTGGGTAGGTGTATGGCCTGGTTGAGGGTCACATCAGATACTACCTTGGGCAAAAAGGAGGGGCTATTCCTCAGGGAGACCCTATCTGCATGTAAAATGATGAAGGGCTCAAAAGCCATGAGTGCCTGAAGCTCTGAAACCCTTCTGACTGAGATGATACCTAGTAGGAAGCCAGTCTTCCAGGAGAAGTAGTTCAATTCTGCTGAAGCAGTAGGTTCGAATGGAGGTAAGGTTAGTGTTTCTAAAACCTAATTCAGGTCCCAGGCTGGGGTGGAAGGCCTTGTGGGAAGTCTGATATTAGAAGCCCCTCTGAGGAACTGTTTAATCAAAGGATGTGAGAAGGAGATAGGTCTGAATCGAAATGGGCTGAAATGGCTGATGCATGGATTCTAATAGATAAGAAGGAGAGGCCACTATTGAGTAACTTGGCTAGGTAGTCCAAAATAAGAGGGACAGAAGGATGTGAGGTACAGGCCCCTCTGGACTGGCTCCAGGAGCAGAATCTGTTCCATTTCCCTGCGTAAGATTTTCTGGTGCTGGGCCTTCTGGCCTCTGTGATAATGTCTAGGAACCTGTTTGCTTAACAGGAACCCCTTCTTTGCTTTTAAAGTATTAGCCATGCTGAAAGACTGAGAGTCTGCAAGTCTGGGTGAAGTACCCCCCCCCCCCCCCACCTGGGTCAAGAGGTCTGAGATCAGGGGAAGCTGCCTGGGGAGCTGTAAAGGCAGGATGTGCAGTAATGGGTACCAATGCTGTCTGGGCCAATCTAGAGCAATGAGGATGGCCTTTGATCTCTCCTCCCTTATTTTAATCAGTAACTTGGGAATAATAGGTAGAGGAGGGAACACATATACAAAGAGGGAGTTCCAGGGGAAGGTCAAGGCACCCACCTTCCACGTTAGGAGGTGATACTCCCTGGTACAGAATTTTTTCAGCTGGTGGTTGAGGTGCGAAGCAAAGAGATCCACCTCCGGAGTTCCCCACTCCTGAGTGATTTGAAAGATTTTTCTGTGGAGTGACCATTCATGGGGGTCCAATAAGTTTCTGTTTATGTGGTCTGCCAGGGTGTTGTTGACCCATGGTAGGTTTTGGGCAATTAGATGTAGACCCATGGAGGCGGTTGTCAGCCAGACGTTCATGGCTAGCCAGCAAAGAGGGTAAGATTAGGTCCCCCCATTTGTTGATATGCCACATTACTGTGGTGTTGTCTATTTTTATAAGGAGAACCCCTGGCCTAAAATGGGGTTTGAAGGATGCCAGAGCCTTTTGTACTGCCATCATTTTTTTCTAACTGATGTGTAAGGGAAGGTGCTGGGCATCCCCAAAGACGTTGGGTGCACCTGCCTGCTAAGTGAGCACCCCAAGCAATGTCTGAGGAGTCGGTGGTGATTGCCTGGCTGGTAGGGCGGAGGATGAAGGGAAGACCCTTGTTCTGGCACAGGCCCCTGCCCACCAGAGAAACTCGGGATCAGAGGGAGAGAGGTCTCAAGAGACAGAGTGCTGACACCAAAGTTTCTTTAGATACCACTGAAGTTTTCTCATGTGAAGCCTGGCCAAAGGAATTTGAAGGATGCAAGATGCCATGTACCCCAGGGCTTGCAAGAACTTCCTCGCAGTGAGGTGACTTCTGGAGGCCAGCTGGGTAAAGTAGAGAGGCAGGAAGCTCTGCTTTTCTGGGGACAGGAAGGCCATTTGGGATGGTGTGTCTAGCAGTGCTCCCAAGAAAATGATCTTCCTGGAGGGTGTTTGCTTTGATTTCTTCTCGTTGATGGTGAACCCTAGGGAAGTTAGGAGGGTTTTGACAAAGACAAGGTCCTGGAGCAACCTTTCTTTGCACTCAGCCTGAATGAGGCAGACATCCAGATAAGGGTAAATCTTTATATATCTCTGTCTGCAAAATGCTATGGCTGGGGCTAGGCATTTGGTGAATACTCTGAGTGCATAGCGCAGAGAACTGAAAATGTTGTGAGCCTGCTCTGAAGCGCAGGAATTTCCTGCAAGATTCCCTTATGGGGATGTGGAGGTAGGCATCTTTTAGGTCTAGGGTTACTAGCCAGGCATTTTTTGTCAGCATAGGCGGCAGCTGCTGCAATGTTAGCATTTTGAATCTGAGGACCACCAGGGAGGTGTTCAGAAATTATAGATCCAGGATAGGATGCCAAGTGCCCTCTTTTCTGGGAAAAAGAAATAGTCTGGAATAAAAGCCTTTGCCTGTTTGATATGAGGGGACAGGTTCTACTCCCCCCTGGGATATGAGAGTTTGGAGCTGTTTCAATGCCTCTGCTCACTGATTTAGAGGCAAGTCTGGGTACCCTCTTGGAATTGGGAGTTCGCTGAAAGGGAATTTGTATCCCTTGAAAAATTATCTTTAAGACCCATTGGTCCTTTGTTACAGAAAGCCAATTTTCTTTGCAGAAGGAAAGCCTTCCTCCTAGTTTTTGGACAGTGAAAGGAGGGCAAAGGGGGGAGGAGGAGTCATTGGGAGTTTTTGCCATAGAAGGGTGGCTTAGAACTCCCTGCTTTTGGGGCAGAAGTGGTCCACTGTTTGCTTCTCTGCTGGCCCTGGGGTAGGGGCCTGGATGGTCTGTCCCTGCGGGGCTTACCTTGGCCCTGTCTGCTAGGTGCAGGGTAGGACCAGTGCTTAGAGGGAAAGTTCCTGCTGAACCTGGGAGGTTGAACCTGAAAGAAATCTTTTACTGCTTGCATATATTGTGCTTTGTCTTCCATCTTTTTAAGCACCTCTTCTGCTTTTACTCCAAACAAGCAGTCCTTATCAAGGGATGCATCAATTAGTTCAGACTTGACATGATCAGGGAAAGGTTGTTCCTTCAACCATGCATGTCTCCTAATAACAGATCCTGAAACTGCTGCCTTGCTAGAGGATTCTAGGTCGTCATATCCACAGTGCAATGAGTGCTTGGCCACTTGATAAGCAGAGTGCAGTAAATCTGCTAACTCTTTTGAATTGGCACAGCCAGGAAAGGTAGAAATCTTTTGTTTTAATAGTTCCAAAGTGTGTTGTTGATATTTGAACATATGGAACTGACAGCTGAGTGCGCTGATAAAAAGAAGTTATGTTCTTACCATAACGTTCCATGTGAATTGTTCATCTCGCCTTTGTTCTTACACATGGGTTCGGAGCCGATCCTCGGCTCCGAGTCGGCTGCTTCACAAGCTCTGCATCTGAAAGAAAGCTCGAAGCACAGTCTATATCCCATGATCCTCCTCTATCATCCCTCAGATCTAGTTTGCGAGAACCAGAAAACAGTACTAATCACTGCGTCTAACTCTCATGCAATCACACTCACTAGAAGCTGCATACCATTAGAACCACCCCCCAGGTAGGCAAAAAAAAGGAGAGGCTGCTTACTGAGGAATGGGTAGAGAAGGCCATCTAGAGAAACCAACCAGACACTAGTCATACCCGTTCTTCCAGAACGTGGTGGGGGATGGAGGGAGGGGTTGTCAGAACAAAGGAGAGATGAACAATTCACATGGAACGTTATGGTAAGAACACAACTTCTTTATGTGAAATTGTTCGATCTCGCAGTTTGTTCTTACACACGGGTAGCGTCCCTAGCTCCGTTACCCTGGGTGACTTATGGAAGATGCTCTGTCCTTGGAGGACCTGTCTACTTTGTAATGAGTGACAAACGTATGAGGTTTTGCCCACGTAGCCGCTGCACAAATAGTATCCAACGGAAGAAGAGCGGCATGGGCAGAAGTAGTAGAAATGGCCCTGGTAGAATAAGCCTTAGGCTTGAATGGAAGTGGTTGCTTTGAAGCAGAATAAACAAAATTTGTGCAGTCCGACAGCCATTTGGATAATGTTCGCTTGGTTATTGCCATGCCTTTCTTATTCTCCGCAAATGACACGAACAGTTGGTCCGATTTTCTATAGTCTTTTGTCCTGTCCAGATAAAATCTCAATTGTCTATGCACATCCAACTTGTGTAACATGTACTCCAATTTCTTTGAATGATTTTTGAAAAATGTGGGTAGTTCAATGGATTGATGATTAATGTTAAGAACTGAGCATACCTTCGGAAGAAAGGACGGATTAGTACGTAAGGAAACTCTATAAGGGTGAAAAATCATGTATGGCGGTCTGACTGACAGTGCCTGGAGGTCTGAAATTCTACGAGCCGAGGTAATAGCGATGAGGAATAGGGTCTTCCATGACACAAACTTAATCGTACAGGTTGACGCTGGTTCAAAGGGTGGTAGCATAAGCTGAGACAACATCAAATTAAAATTCCATGGGGAGATTGGATCGCGAATGGGTGGTCGAAGGTGAAGGGTACTCTTCATGAAAGCCCTACAAAGCCTGTGAGACATGTTTGAAGAATCCCCTTCACCTACATGAAAATTCGATATGGCCGCTAACTGTACCCTTATCGTAGAAGCAGAGGCCCCTCTGTGAAACAGTGTGGATAAAAATTCTAGAATTTTGTGTATCGGGGCTACCAAGGGGTCTAATCCTTGTGTTGACGCCCAGCAAGCAAAATGTTTCCATTTGCTTTTGTATAGTTTTCTGGTAGAAGGTTTGTGAGAAGAAAGTAGGATGTGTTGTACTGAAGGAGACAAAAACTTTGACCTGGCTAAATTGGGAAGTGGAGCAGCCAAGCTGTCAATTTGAGGGATTGTAGGGACGGATGAGGAACTCCCGATGAGTGAGTCAAAAGGTCTGGCTCCGGGTCCAGAATCCATGGTTCCTCCATCAGGTGGGCACGAAGGAAGGGAAACCAGATCTGTCGAGGCCAGAATGGTGCTATGAGTATGATCGTCCTTTCCAGGTTCCTGGCTTTCTGTAGAAATTTGGGAATCAAAGGAACAGGAGGGAAAGCATACAGGAGACCCAAAGGCCAATCGTGCACTAGTGCGTCCCTGGGGGCACCCCCCGGAGGGGGAAGAAGGGCAAAGTAGCTTCTGCATTTGGCATTCAAGGGGGATGCAAAAAGGTCGCAGCAAGGCTGGCCCCATCTGCGGAAAATCCTTTCCGCTACTAGGTTGTTCAGGGACCACTCGTGAGGTAACAGGATGGCTCTGCTCAACCTGTCCACAATGACGTTGGATAACCCTGGGATGTGCGTTGCTATCAGAAAACGACCTGTGGATGCCACCCATTGCCAAATTCTCGGGGCCTCTCTGCATAATGGATAAGATCTGGTTCCACCCTGCTCATTTATGTACCAGACCACCGACATATTGTCCATCTGAACTGCCACTGTTCCTAGAGGTAGAGACTCGTGAAAGTGTTGCAACGCTAGGAACACTGCTCTCAGCTCCAGAACACTGATATGCAGATTGTACTCTATCTTGGGACCACTCTCCTTGGACTGTTCTCCCCCCACCCCATCAGGGAAGCATCCGTGGTTACTGTCGCTATAGGACTGGGTAATACAAAAGGACGGCCCATCGTTAGGTCTTGGCTGTTTAGCCACCATTGAAGATCCCGCTTGCAAGATTCCGTGATCGAAATGTGGTGAGACAGAGCGAGTTGTTGGATTGACCACTGTGCGTAGAGTAGCCACTGGAGGATCCTCATGTGCATCCTGCCGAGGGGAACTGCAATCAACGTGGCTGACATCAAACCCAGTACTTTTAGCACTTGTGCCGCAGAAACTTTTCTGCTCCGAATCACAATAGCGACCTGGTCTCTGAGGGTTGATACTCTTGTTTGTGGGAGTTTGATTAGCATTGTAGTAGTGTCTAATTCCGCCCCTATAAATGAAATATGCTGCGAGGGCGATAAGGCAGATTTTTCGAAATTGACTGAGATCCCTAAATGGGAACAAAGGTTGATCGTATATTCCCTGGCTTGCAACAGACGATGCCTGGTGGTGGCGGTGAGGAGCCAGTCATCCAGATATGGAAACACCTGGAATCCTATCCGTCTCAGGTGAGATGCCACTACTGCCATGCATTTGGTGAACACCCTGGGGGCTGAGGTGAGACCAATGGGCAGTGCTCGAAACTGGAAGTGACTGGCTCCCAACCGGAAGCACAGATGATCTCGGGACACTTTGGCCATTTTGATATGGTAGTAAGCATCACTGAGATCTATAGAGCACATCCAGTCGTCCTTCTGTAGGAAGGGAAGGATCGATTGTAGCGTGACCATCCGGAATTTTTCCTTTCTTACGAAGGTATTGAGTTTGCTGAGGTCCAAAATTGGCCTCCAGTCCCGTTTTCTTTGGAACAAAAAAGAACCTTGAGTAAGTTCCGGATCCTATCTGGTCCGCCGGGACTGGTTGGATGACTCTTTTTTCGAGCAGCCTTTTTATTTCTACGGCTGCTTGATCTTGCAGACTGGGTGGAACATCTGGAAATCTCTTTTGTTGGGGGGGGGGGGGGCACTGTGATAAAAGGAATCTTGTATCCTCTGGTTACTATGCTTTTTACCCAATAATCCGTTGTAAGACTTAGCCAGGCCTCTGGGTATAAAGCTAAGTTACCCCCGACTGCCTCCAGAGTATGATAGTCGGGCCTCCCTTCAGGAGTGCTGGAAGGGCTTCCCAGGGACGCTACCCCTGTCGCCCTGGTTCTGCGGATCCCCTCTGCTGCCTGGGCATCGTCGTCCATTCCTGCCTCCTCTTCTGCCTCTGGAGGGGGCGTCGCTCTGTGTGGGCTGGTAATATCCCAGAGTCTTTCGGAACCACATCTTTCCGCCTCTTTGCCCTTTGGGGTATGGTCTGGTCGGGGCAGAAAAACTAACCCCTACGGCAGACAGGGTCTTACCTTCTTGCTCACACAGAGTGAGAATCTCCTTCACTTTGGGACCGAACAGAGTGGCACCATCGAATGGGGCATTGGTAAAGGAAGACTTGAAGGCTTCCGCAAAGGAGCAAAGGCGCATCCAGGATTGCCTCCGTTGAGCGATCGCTGAAGCTGCAGCCCTACTCGACCCTTCGGCGCATATGAAATGAGCCTCATGGACGAGTTTACTATCGAAGTTAGGGTGTTGAGTTGTGCTGTTACCTTTTCAGAGACAGGAGCATCTGTGTTACGCTGGAGAGTATCTCCCAGCTCTTTAATGAGATCTCTCTGAAGTCATGTAAAATGCGTGAGGTAGTTCAGCGAACACATGGAAAAAGTTGCTGAACTGAAAATGCGCTTCCCGTATCTGTCCATAGTCCTGGAATCCTTATTAGGAGGATGAACAGAGGAAGATGACTAAGACACTTCCTTCTTCGTGGCTGCCGCTACCACCGTAGCATCCACTGGGACTCCTTTTGTAAGATAAGCCTTGTCTCGGGGGGCAGTAATATATTTGTTCGGCTTCCTAGGTACTGGTTCCACTGTGTCTGGGGTCTCCCACGCCCTTCGAGCTATCAGCTCCATTAGTTCATCGAAGAGCGGGGTCACCCAGGAGGTAGAAGGTTGAGCCCCAAATGCCTTCAGCAACACCGATTCGTCCTCAGTGGGGGCAATGGTCTGCCAATCACCCCTCGGTTTCAAAATCTCAAGAATATCAGCAAACGAGACATCCTCCGCGGGGGACAGTGGGGACCCCTCTGGCTTCTCCAAATCAGTGTCTGATGTGAGTGATTCTTGTGGAGAAACAATGTGCCTCCTCTTGCACAATCTTTTCCTCGGGACTTCATCAGAGGGGGCATCTGGTGAAGCTTCAGAGGAACAGGGGACACCCACTGGGGTTGGCTGAGGCATTGGGTCTCTACGCTTGGTTGGGATCGCTGGTACAGAAACAGAATGCGGCCCTATAGGGGACACGATCCACGTCCGTATCCGATAAGGGTCTGGAAGAACGGGTCAAAGGGGCCAAAGATGTCACCGACTGAAGGATCGAGGGTGGAGGCACCTCCGACACTGGCTCCAAGACCTGAGGCTCGATGAGAGATAATCGCTCGGTGCTCGGTCCCGAGGTCTGTGGAGCTGGCAAACGAACCTTAGAAGAAGTGCTCGGAGCCGATGACTTGGGCTCCGATACCTTCGAAGTCTTCGACCCCTTCGAAGACTTAAATGTCTGATCAGCCTTTTCCAACGCTTCTTGAAATTCAGGCTTTAATAAGCCCCTCTCTATCAGCTTCCTGCACCTTTCCATCATGACCCTTCCACTGAAGGAGTGACAAATAGAGCAGTCCTCCTGCAGGTGGAGAGGGCCAAGACAGTAGACGCAGGAAGCATGATTGTCAGTGATGAACATCTTCTGTCCACACCGACACCTTTTAAATCCAGATTTAACCTTTTCAGACATAGCTGACATGAAACAAACTTTACGAAGCAAGAAAAAGGTTATTTTAATAACTCTATAACTCTAAGTTACTAATAAGTATAAACAGCTAAAGCAGAAACAGTCCTAATTTAACTATGTAAAAATATGAATATATATATATATATATATATATATATATATATATATATATATATAAATGTAGAATAATAAGGGAGTAAATATGAAACACTGCACACAATATTAAGTAGCTAAATACTAGGAAAAAACTTTGCTAAAGTTCTACTACTACTAACTGTCAGAGCCCTGACAGAAAAAATAGGCCTAAGCCCTAAGATTATTTATATAAAGCCTCTAAAGGTAACAAAATCTGCATATTCTCTCTCTCTCTCTCTCTCTATATATATATATATATATATATATATATATATATATATATATATATATATATATATACACACACACACTAGCAAAAAGTGTTTAAAGTTTTTAAAGTTCTAAATCCAGAAAAAAATAGAAAGTTTTAACTGGCCCAAGCTCTCTCGATGCGATCAGCTGCAGCGGCAAACTAGATCTGAGGGATGGTAGAGGAGGATCATGGGATATAGACTGTGCCTCGAGCTTTCTTTCAGATGCAGAGCTTCTGAAGAGGCCGACTCGGAGCCGAGGATTGGCTCCGAACCCGTGTGTAAGAACAAACGGCGAGATCGAACAATTTCACATCTAAGGTTGCAGAGGTGTATACTTTTTTACCCAATCTGTCCAGAGCTCTGGAATCCTTGTCAGAAGGAACAGGATTGTTGGCAGAACTAGTCTTAGCTCCTTTAGGTCCCTGTGTAATGACCTCTGGGTCTGCAGCAGGATTTCTGTACAGGTATTTGTGAGAATCCAGTACTCTGTAATACCGGTCAGGTTTACTGGGAGCAGGTGGGAGGGCGTCAGGGGCTAAGATGGGTTCATGGACATCATCATCCACCACTTCTAAAATAGGGGGGATGGCCGGGGGGGGGGGTCTGTGCTGGGGCAGGTCCAGAAGCTCTCCAAATCTTTTCTTAGACTGGGGGAAATCCTGAGATTCCCATTGGAAATGTTTCCTGAGGGTGTGAAGGGTTTCCCCAAAGGAAAGGTCTTCTGAAGGGGAGGCAGAAGGGATGGATTCCTCTGCATCTGAATCCTCATAAGCAGTCAGAGGTTCTTGTTCTTCAAAATTTGAATAGTCAGATTCCTCAGAATTGTGTTCTGTCATAATTTCTGGAGAAGGGTAAGTTTCCTTTTAGAAGCTGTGGCCCGACTACCCCGGATAAAAGAGATGAGATCCTCCATCATTTTAAGCATTTGTGCTTGGGGTGGTGGAGCAGGAGCAAGATGGTGGCTAGAAACAGATTTTCTAGGAATGGCCTGGCTTCTAGGCCTGAGAGTATCCAGATCTGAGAGAAACGGTAGCTGGATGAGAAGACGTTGTTTTTTTGACTAGATTCGGTAGTGCGAAAGGCCTCCTTGGAAACCAGTGCCTGCGTCGCTGCTCCAGACCCGGCAGAGACAGCTAAAAGCTCGGAAGACGAAGAAGATTTCTGCGGCATACCGGACTCCAAAAAGATCGCGCTAGAGGCCTGTGTAGATATCGAATTGGGCATCAGGGGCTGCGAAAGCGCCTCACTGTATTCCGGAAAACTGACGACCTGCTTAGCGGTAGAGTTTTCAAGAAGGCTTAGCCTTGTGTGGTCCATCTCTATCTTTACCTCTGCATTTTCTCGGAATATCCACGGATTGCTCGCTGATGGACACCATTTCGGAATGCGAAGATGGAACACGAAAATAACTGTCTACAATAAGAGCTCTACGGCAAATGGTTCTCACGTTAAAGAGGGCACAAAACCGGCAACAGGGGACATTGTGGTCTGGGCCTAAACAAGTGACGCAGTAAGAATGGAAGTCTCGGTGTGGGATCCGCTTTCCACAGGCGAGAAAATTGTTAACTTTTTCTGACATCGGTTAGTGCAAAAAAAGGGGTCCCCAACAGGGTACATAGCTTTACACATTTTCAGCTAAAATTCAAACTCTGGTAGCAACCAACCGACACTCGTGCGAACTGCTTCTACTACAGGCTCAACAGCAAGAAAGACTGATGTAATGACGTCGGCTGCATTGCTTTATAGCACTGACGACCTGACGTCAGACTACAGGTGACTGCAGCCAATGCAGAAAAACATTGACTCTGGTATTCGGGCCGGCTGAGGGCTACTACAGCATGGGTAACCCCGTCGGGAAATTGAACCCCAGTCTCCCCCAGAGGTGATGACTGCAACAGTGAAACACGAAGAACATCAGAGGCAGTTGGAGCCAGGCAGGCTTCAGTTCTCGGACCAGATACAGCCTCCTCAAAGTCTCCCTTTAACAGATCTTTCAATATTAATTTGTTTCTCCACTCAGTCAAGGTCCTAGTTGGAAAAGCCACGACAAAAGGCACAATCCTCCTGTAGTTGGACAGCGCCTAAACGGTAATTGCAGCAGACATGCCCATCTGAACTGGGCATCTTTCGTTCAGATTTCTGGCACCTGTTGAAACCTGAGCTGCCCTTGGAAGATTTATCAGCCATACTACCTTAGCAAGGCCTTTGACAGCACTCAGACACACAAAGAGGGAAAGAGAGAGAAAAATTCTTATTTTATATTAATTTCATACAGATAGAAAAGAAGGGAAAAAGGTACCCAGCAGTGGTAACCAGAATTACCTTAAGGTAAACAAAGGGAAAGGATAGCACCAACAATGGCACATAAAGGAATTACCCAACGGGTAGTGAGGATCACTCACATGCGCAGAAAGAAAAGGAGAGGGGCAGGTAGAAAAGGAAAGCACGTAAGGAGAGGAAAAAATAGAATATACAAGAAAAAAACAGAGAAAAACTTACTCTAACTGCCAAAGTTTGAGAGAAGTCGGAAGTGTCTGACATACGAAGTGAGAAATTTGCATACAGATGTGTAAAGGAAAAGGGAATTATATAACCTCTGGGAATAATCCTCTGCACCCATGTATCTTTTGTGATGCCTAGCCAGACTCTCTAGTGCAGGGATAATCAACCATCCACTACATCCAGACAGGGAAAATTGGGCCTCCTTTCAGGAGTGCTGGTAGTGTCCATCAGAGAAGGAATTTCCAGACCCTTGGTTCTGAGGGCCTCTTCAGCCATGTGGGTGGCATCTTCCTTTTGAGTTCCCCCCTCTGCCCCTGGGGAACGATCTCCATGTGGATCTTGAACAGGACCCCGGGACTATCTGAACCATGTCTTTTGACCACCTCACTGATTCCTAGGAAGGTTTTTTTGGGGGTCAAAAAACATACTCCTACTGCAGAGAGGGTCTTTAAAACTTTTTCACATCTGGAAAGTATGTCCTTCACTTTCCGGCCAAATACAGAAAGGCTGTCAAAGACTGCACTGATGAACGAGAACTTGAAGGACTCCACAAAATCACACAAATGCATCCAGGCATACTTCCTGATGGAAAATCCTAAATCTCCCACCCTTGAGGCACCGTCTGCTACATGAGAGAGAAGCCTCTAGGACAAATTTTAAATGGATTGTAGAGCTGCCAAATGCAAGGCCACAGAAGCCGGAGTCTCAGCAATAGTGGTCCCAGGAAGGGATTTTTACAGTCCCTTTATCATGTCCCTCTGTAGTTTTGCAAAGTGTTTTAAGTAGTTAAGCAATCTCAGGGCCAAAGTCAATGAAGCATAGACACGCTTCTCTAATCTGTCCAAAGTTCTAGACTTCCTATTAAGGGAATGAACAGATGAACTCTGCTATGTGAGTTCCTTCTTGGTGGCTGCCGCCACGACCATAGCATCAACAAGCACTACCTTGCTCCAAAACTCCCTTCCTGTAAGTGGTGCCAGAATCCAGTCAAGTCTTTTGGGAATTGGCTCAACTGTGTCTGGCTCCTTCCACTCCCGTTTACACATCAAGTCAATCAACTCATCAGTGGGTGGAGTTACGCAGGAGGTACACGGGCCAGATCCAAAAGACTTTAGGAATAATGATTCCTCTGGGGAAGGGTTATTGGCAGACCAACCATCTCTCTGCTTAAGAATCTCAAGGAGGTCTATGAATACGACGTCTTCAGGTGGTGATCATGGGGACCCTTCTCCTTTATCAAAATCAGTAATTTTGATGACCAACTCCTGAGGGGAGTCCACGTGCCTCCTCCTGCCCATCTTCTCCCTAGGGACCTCTTCAGTGGGATGCTACAAAGGGGTGCCAGAAGAGACAAATACCCTGCTAGGTAACCTGGAGACTTTGGACTGGCTGTCCTTGTGGCGTAAAATGATGGGGCTCAAGATGCAGAGACACACGGGAATCAGACGGAAAACCATCCATGCTGCTGAAGCACAGAGCACTCTCTCCACCACCTCAAAGGTAGAACGCTCCAGAGAGAAGGAAGCCAACAGAGCGAGAAGCCACGCTTCCGCTCCATCAGCCCATCCTGCCCCAAAGACAGTCCATCCAAGGCAGAGGTCAGAGCCAAGCTGTCCAGTGCCAAGGCTCCACAGGGAAGAGACTGTTCCACTCAGAGACAGTCTCGCAGCTAAAGATACTGACATCTTTGGATCCAATCAAGATGGTCCTGGGAGACGCAGATCCAAGGACTCCGAAATGATGGATCAGAGCAGGAGAAGATATTGGTGGAATAGTACAAAATAGGGCTTACTGACCTAAAGGGATAGGAGCCATGAGAACTCCCAACGGAATCTGAACTGAAAGAAATTTCATCATTCTGTCCAAATCAGCCTTCGTTAGACTTCTGGAAGAATGAGAGGAAGCCAGAGATGGGGACCTAAAGTGCCGGAGAGATTCCAGGAATGGTGACGTTACTGTGGAGGCTATCAGGTGTACTGATGGAGAATACCTGGTTCTAAGTAAAGGCTATGGATCCAAACAGCTAGGATCTGAGGAGACCTTTGTCAGATCGGACACCAGATGAACAGGAGCAGTCTTCAGATCCAACTTATGCTTCTTCCATGGTGACTCCATCATAGGATACGACAAAGGAGTCGAGGACTCTGAAGGCCTTGAAGACTTAGAAGAAGGCTCCTTTGACTTGGGCTTGGGGGGGGGGTGAGACCCCAGCAATAGCCTCTGAAAAAAAGATGAAGGTAACAATCCTTTTGAAGCTAACTTATTTTTTCTATCTGTAATAGCTTTAAGATTAAAGGCCTTCCAGATCCACAATTTTCCTGAAGATGGTCTGGGTCCAAACTATACACACACAAAGTTTGTGCATCGGAAAGGAGCAACTTGTGGCCACATTTTTTTTTTGTTTTGTTTTTAAATTAGTAGAAAAAGAAAAAGGGAAAAAAGACTACCACCAATGGTAAGAACTACATTAAATAGTGTAACAGGGAAAAATGGAAAAATACCAATTATGATAATAAAGAGACACTAAAATAGTGTAAAAAGGGAGGATTTGGTAATAGAAGTTTAAAGATTTATATTAACTGTAAAAAATAGAAATAAACGTATCTTTTAATTGAAACTGCTTGACAGCTGAAGGCAACCATGTCTAAACGCAAAAGAGGCAAACAAGATCAGGGGGTTGGAGCATTATGGGTAAGGAAGAGGCTTGCGGGTTTTTTGGGTGGCCACAAACTATAGTAATGGCCAAGTCAGATCCAAACCCAACTGTTGAGGAATGAATGAAAACTGTCATAGCCATAATGGGTAACAAGCCATGTCAACATTCCTTCTATTTGCAGCTGATTCTAAGATACCAATGACCTTTTCTAGTCAAATATTTATCAAACTGGGACTGATCCCACTTCCTTCCACTTTTGGTTAAGAAACTTTGTCTTTCAGTTCCACTTCTTTTATTTCATCCATTATTTTTTTAATTCCCGCATTCTAGGTATTTCTTTACTTTTCCACTTTTTTGCAATTCCTTTTTTCACTATTATAATTAAACAGCAATATGTATGGTATAATATTTTTTAAATAAATCTGCTCTGACCCAACTTAAGAGCATAACTTCCTTTGTAAAAGCCAAGTGCCCACCCACTATTTAACTTATTTGGTATTGTGTTTCCCATTTAAAGTCACATTGCTCTTCACCCTTCCCAATAATATCATCCCAAGTACCCCTCTACCTGTCAAAGGCTAAACAAAGTCTACAGATGCTGAAGTACCTTTCACAAAGTATTAGGAGTTCCAAAGATAAAACCAAGAAAGGCAACAAACATGTCAGAATAGTATAAACTTTTAATAGTAAGCGCTTTCACGTCAGACTCGACGCTTCCTCAGACTTTCTAAAGCAACTAGCCAGATACCATTAATAAAGAGCAACCAATGACAATCCGACATTAATCAACACATATTAAACAACCCTAAAATATAAGCCTAAAAAATAAAGGCAGCTCATAAAATCAGCGCTTAAATATATCTTATAAACTAAAAAAAATGGAGAATAAAAAACACAATAATGTATACACACTCCATAATAAAACCACATTATTTATTCAATGGTTTGTCCTTTAAAAACGGTTTAAGTAAAATTCTATCATTTGGGCCAAAACCTTTATCTGCCTGAAGTCTAATAATCCATTTAATCTCAATTTTATGCCTAGCTAGGGCACTGGTAATATCCTCTTTATTAATAGCGTATATGTGTTCACGTATGCTCTCCCTGAGCATCCTGTTGGTCTTGCCAACATAAAATGAGGGACACTTAGTACAAGTGGCTAAATATATTAAATCCTTCATCATGCAGTCTGCATAATGTCTAAAATCGTAAGATATCCCTGTAGTGGGATGAGTAAATCTATTGGTATTACCTATATAGCTGTAAAAATTACATCTTCTATGTCCAAAGGTACCTATCCTCTGTGATGTCACAGTATTCTGATTCATTCCAGTCTTCTCATAACATAAAAGACGTTTCAGTGACTTAAAGTTCTTATAAGTGAATCTAGATCTATCACCAACTAAATTCTTAAGGCATTCATCAACCATAAATATATTCCAATGTTTATGTATTAAATCACATATTTGTCCATTATTTCTAGCAAAGGAAATTACCAGCCTACATGTATCCAATTTGTCTTTATTTACTTGCTCAGTATACTCATTATCGAGCTTATGATCTCTAAAATACAGTCTGCCTCTACCTTTTCTATCTATCTATTCTAGTCCCCTCCATTGGTAGTGTATACTCAATATGTTTATATCTTCTAGCTATGAAATTATCTTCCAACCGCTGTAACTCTAATGTACATTCATCATTATTATTAGTCAACCTAGATGTTCTGAGTCCTTGACCCCTTACAATGTTCTTATATATGTGGGGTGGATACATACTGTCCCTCCCACATATCTCCTTTGCCAAACATCTTTGGACTGGATGAAGCAAATGCTCGTTTATAATATTTCTGGATATTCTCTAAGTCATGGTGAGATTACATTACTAGAAAAAGGTTTCTTCATTGGCCTTCCAATCACCTCTGTTTCAAGATCTCCAATATGTCTCCAAATGAGACATCTTCAGGGAGCAACCATGGGGACCCTTCCCCCTCTTCTTAATCTGTAACTTCTGTGAGGGATTCCTCAGGGGAATCAATGTGCTTCCTTTTGCACAGACTCTTACTGGGTGGCTCCTCAGGGGGAACATCTGAAGAGGACTATGTAAAGAGGGTGCCTTGCGGTAGGGTATGTTGCTGCTCCCATGATCAATGTCGCGGTGTAGTGGACTGTGTCAACTGCGGACCAGAAAGCATGTTTATGTGACATTCCGGCACTGAAGGGGACCAGCTGGGAACCTGCTGAGGTAAGTGCCCTCTCCATAACCTGGAAGGCAAGCCCGCCTGGAGAGGGATGGGAGCCCAAAACAGAGAAGGATAACCTCAGAACCAGGGTCACACCCCACTCCAACAAGCCACAAGAGGACTCGGAGCCATCACAGCAAACAAAGCCGTAGACAGTGCCGTAGAAAAAAACTGGCGGAGTACTACGGGTCATGCTACTGACAGACAAGTCATGGTGTCGAGGATGGATTGGCTCCAACTGAGCTTAGGTCCACAGGGTAGGATCCACGGTAAGATCTACCAGTGGAACGGAGAAAGCTGGCACCAGGTTAGATGTTGGTAATGAGGGCTCCAATACCTGTGGAGAGGTAGCACAGGTAGGAATCTGTGGAGAAAACTCCCTTGGCTCCAAGTGGGAGGGAGGTCTTAGATGGAGTTGGGATGCCTCTGGCTGCTAGGAGCTGATTCACAAGTCTCACTACGTCGACTCCGAGAGGATCCTGGTGGAACAGATTGGCATCCCTGATGGAGATTCACCTCAGTCAAGGAATGGACTCAGTTGTTGTCCAGCAAAGGGGTTGACTGATGGGGAATATCAGGTCCTGGCCAGTGTCTCTACCTTCGGTACTGTGGTCGTAATACCAGATGATGAGGGGAGGGAAGTGACCAATTTTAAGTGGGAGGCTATTGTTGGTGCCGAGAGGGTCTGAGGTACCATGAAAGTAGTAGATGTAGTCTGTGGCGTAGGAGGAGTTTTGGACTCTGGTGCCGTAGTAGGAGTAGAAGTCATTTTCACAAGTTTCTGTTTCAGTTCTGTACAAACCTGGGCCTTAGCAGTTTTAGATTTGTGGGTTTGAGGAGATGAAGGCAAGGAGTGGCTCTTCTTTTTTGATGCTTTACAAGGGGTTGAGACCTCCGCCTCAGATAAAACCTCCAAAAATGGGTTTTTCAAGAGACCCTTTAAAATCAATTTGTTTTTTACGTTCAGCCAAGGTGTGGGCACTAAAGCCCTTAGAAAGCTCGCAAGGTGGTTAAATCATCAAGTGTGCAACTCCGAGACAATAAACACAGGACACATATCCTTCAGAATTTGGCTTTTTCCTGCCACATTTATCACACTGCTAAAATCCTGTAGTGCCCTTTTTATCAGACATTATAGAAAAGGCATTCTCAACAGACAGCAAAATATCAACAAAAAATTCAGGAAAATATGCACAAACAGCAGTTTTACAGGAGTATCTATCACAAATAATATGCTGACGCACACTCAACAGTAAGCAAAGTACACACATCAAAGGGGGAAAATGTATTTTTTTAATTTATTATTACCAAAAAAGGTAAAGAAAGTATACCCAAAGGGTGAGGAAAGGAATGCAGAAGAATACCAACGATGGTATTAAAAAATACCAAAGGGTAGAAGGGAGGGGCCTGTACCAACGATGGTACGAAGAAATAAAAGGTAAAGGTAAAAAAAAATGGAAAGAAATTCACTCACACAGTAAACAAACTATCGCTAACTGCAGACGACTAAAGTTCAAGGACTAGACTGAAAAAGTTTAAGGATTTTTAAATAAAACGAAGCACTTAGGTTGACAGCTAGCCTGACGCATCTTGAACTCTACACGGCAAACGAGATTTGAGGAGATCAGGAGAGGGGCACTTTGGGTATTCTTAGCTCGAGCGTTTTTGGCTGGCGCGAGCTTGTATATCGGCCGGATTGGTTTCGAGGACGGAACCGAAACCCATTCATCATGAATGAATGAAGGTTAACATCGGAACTAGTATTAAAAAAAAAAACAGAATTTAACGAAAATTCAAAATACATTTGGAATTAAAAAAAATACAAAAAAAAAAAAAACACATTTGGATAACACTTTTGCAAAGGTTTCTTCATCATATCCATCAGACACCCAGGGCAGCGGAGTGTCTCCTTTTAACATTTTGTTCCCTAAAAAGCAGACTTTTTTTCACTCAAGACTAAATTTTTTTTTTTAAATTATTTTCCAGATCTTTTTTCATCTCTGTCAATTTCAGTGACTGTTCAGCTAGTATTCTTACAATCTCTAGATCCATTCTGTCTCAAAAGATGTCTAGTGGCCAAAACCAACCTGTACTATATTTTTTGTCTCAATGGGTGGTTCACTTCTAAAAATCGACCACTGTTTTCTCTTTTAAGGGGCTCATAGTCCAATATTTTTCCTAACTTAGATCTTTTTGTTAAAAAATAGCTTTGTTACCTTTCACGTGCTTATATTTTAACAGTACATGCAGTTGTTTTCCATACCCACTTTTAAGGGGCTCATTCCATGTAAAAGCAGTCCTTTACCACTAAGATGAGATGAACAAATATAGCAGAAAGAGAATAAAATGCCTCAACATTTAGAAGGGGCTCTGTTGTTGAAGGTTATAAAGGTTAGAAATGCAGTGAGTTATAAAATAAGCAACTCCAGATGTCTCAGAACCGTGATTTTCACTGTATTTAGAGATATATAGGTATAATAATCACAGCTATTTCTATGCTTATGATTCAGAGTGGTTAAAGTACTTTTTATGTTTCACTATCAAGGCAGTCAAAGCACTTTTATTTTTTATAATTCTTAAAATGTAATCATTAGCACGTAAATTTAAAGAAGCTTAAAGACATGACAGAAAAAGTTCAAACATAAACTTAAAATAGTAAATAAAACATATGCAGGGCCCTTCAGTACTACATTTTGTGTTTTTGCTTTTTTTAATGCTAGTATGCTCATAAAAGGGAAGCTATATAGTTCAGGCCTGTTGTTTTATAGGCATTTAACTTATTCTGCCACAATAGCTCAAGTTTTTTTAAGACTGCATTCTTGTTTCCTTCCAATAGTTCTCTTTTAGTGTATCTAGACTATGGAAGATTAAACTGTGGTTGGGATACTCAAGACAGTGTTTTGCCAGTGGATCATAGGAGGTTACTAGGCTAACAGCACCAGGGGCCTTACAAGCCTAGCCAAGTTCAACCCATGTTCCCAAGGGTGTCTGGTTCAAGCAGACACAAAAATCAGCACCTACTGCCCCTGTCCAAGAAGGACACACGTGGAACCCACAGAGTGAATTTCTGGTTAACCATCCAAATTGTGCTTAAATTGAGCCAATGAGGGGCTTTATTTAACATGAGCAGGAAGCTTGTTCCAAAGGTGGGGCAACCTCTGCGAGACAAATCTGTCTCTCCAGCAAGTTCTGTTGATGTCACATATCAAGTTAAGGTCTTTTTGTGCAGGTGACCCGTGTGCCAGAGATTGCTCTATATGCAAGGCACAGATTGCCTCTGAGCGGTCTCTGTATGACAGAGTAAAGTGACAATGATTTCAGTCTGTTTGCATAATACAGATCTTGAAGACCCTGAATTTTCTTTCTAAGGAACCTTTGTGGCTCTCCAATTGCTGCAGGTGTTTGAAAAGGTACATATAAAATGGAGCACTGTACTCTATTATTGGACTGATGAGGGAAGAGTACAGGGGGGGTTATAAACTTTTTCTGGAGGCAATGCCCTTACTTATCAGATGAGCAATATAAAATGCCTTCTTACGACTGTGGATCAAAGTTAAGGTTGCTGTCAACTTGTGTGCCCAGATCTCTCACCACTGACTCTAGCTGAATCACAGATAAATGATATACTCCTCTTTACTACCCCTCTTGTTCGCACCATACCTCCTTACCTTGTATGAAAACCAGTTTCTCACAGGATTTCAGGTCCCAAAAGGCCATACTATCACCCCAGCTGTAAATCCTTCCACCTTCAACCATACTTACAGTACCATATCCTATCCAACATCTTGCTCAGTCTATCAACATCTCAACCCCAGGCACATTAGCTCTAGATCCAAACACTACCACAAACTAATAAACAAATTCCTGAAGTTCATCACCAAGTATAGACTCAACCTAATATTTGGTGGTGATATTCACCCCAACTCTGGCCCACCCACTTCAAATACACATACCCTCTCTACTTGCAATCTAAGCTACAAACCTACAATTAATAGGCCAACTAACTCTCTCCTAGCCTGTCATCTCAATATTAGAAGCATTAATAACAAGGTACATGAATTGCATGCACTTCTGGATGTCCACTCCCCTGAGATTCTCTGTTTATCTGAAACCTGGTTAAAACCCAACACTAAAGACAATGAAGTGTTACCACCTGGGTACAACATACACAGGCTGGATCGTGCTTTGAGGAAGGGGGGTGGGGTAGCTGTACTCTATAAATCTGAGTTGAATGTCACCATAGATGTAATACAACCACCTCAGATTAATAACTCGGAGATTCTTGCCACCAAATTGCAACTTAATAAAAATAAATGCATTAATATCATCTGTATGTACATTCCCCCAGGTAACAATATAGCTACACTTGAAGATATCCTGCACTGGCTTTCATGTCACTACCCCCAAGAAACCCTGCTACTTGGAGACTTTACCATAGACTGGGGCACCTTTTCCTCAGAATCCCCAACCACCCATATTAACCTGCATGCATTTACACAAATTATATCCACCCGTACCAGGATAGGTCAACCCAACCAAAAAGAAAGCATACTTGACTGGGTACTCATAAATAGTCACCCCCAACTGTACACCTCTGGTACCCTCCTTGATGGCCTAAGCGGACAACTTCTCACATATGTAATTAAACACAAAACCATTAATTCCCAACAACCCTTACTCAGAAAGGTTAGAAACAAAAAAAAAAACTTTGACCCTGACAAATTCCAACAAGAACTAAACTCATGTAATTGGTCTATTCTAAAACACCTCCCCTTAGAGGAAGCAGTAGCATACTTTAACAACAAATTCCTTGAGATCCTTGATTTGCATGCACCTGTTCGTTCAAAGAGAACCAAGGCAAAAATTGAGCCATGGCTTTCTAAAGAGTCTAAACTCAAAATTACCCTTAGAAACAAAGCATGGGCTTTATGGCGTTCTTCTAAAGACCCTCAAGATCACATTAAATACAGGCAATCCAGAAACGAAACCAAAAAATCAATTTTACAAGACAAAAAACAATACTACTGTAATTTACAGACAGTAAATCAAAATAACCCTCAGAAGTTTTGGGCAGGTTTAAATAATCTACTACATCCTGGACAAACTTCAACCCCAATCCCTGCTGCTACTATTGATAAAACCCCTGAAGATGTTTCTGAAAGTTTTAACCGATTCTTTACAGAGACAATTCAAGCCCTAGCTAGCCAACTACCTCCTAGCTCCCCTGGTCCTGAAAGTAGCACCCCTAGAAACCTACTCGCATTCAGCTTCCAACCAGTCGCCACTTTACTTATCCGTACCTTGATCAAAAAATTAAAACCCACTACACTTTCTGCTGATCAACTCCCTGCAGAGTACCTACAAAAAATCAACTGATGCTATTGCTTACCCTGCCTTAATACTAATCAATCGAACCATAGTAGAAGCTAAAATTCCCACCATCTGGAGAATATCCTATGTAATCCCACTTCACAAAGGAGGCAGCTCTACTGAATTCTCCAACTATAGGCCAATAGCTATACTCTCTCCACTTGTAAAGATTATGGTAAAATGTATTCATAGACAACTCATGCACCACCTAATCCAGAATCACCTTATGGCAGACACTCAGCATGGCTTCCGTCCTCATCACAGCACTACTTCAGCCCTCCTAGCCTTTACCAACACCATAAACCATAATCGCAACAATAATTATATATCCTCAGCCCTCTTCTTGGATCTTTCCAAGGCATTCGATACGGTTGATCACCAACTTTTAATCCACACCCTGCAAACATTCTGTCTAGATACTAGAGCCCTTCAATGGTTTCAGTCCTACCTGAATGGTCGACAGCAGGCTGTCCTCTGGCAGAACAAACTCTCTACCCTTCTACCCAACACCCTTGGAGTACCACAAGGCTCTATACTAGGGCCCTTGCTGTTCTCCATCTTCATTAACTACCTTTATACTGTCATCCCAAAAGTCAGCTGTATCCAGTATGCTGATGACTCTACTCTGATTTGCTCAGCCACATCTCCAGTAGAGTTATGGTCAGCTACCCAGACCACCTTTAATACAATAGAAAACTGGCTTTCTGAACATCGTCTGATCCTAAATCCCAAAAAACTAAAATGCTGTTATTTTCACCAACACAAAGGTCTACCGCTTTCACCTTTACCATAAATTCAAATGATGGCACAATAATCTCCCCTGACCCCTCTACAAAACTATTAGGTGTCATCATAGACAATAAATAGAAGTTATGTCCTTACCATAACGTACCATGTGGAGTGTTCATCTCGCCTTTTGTTCTTACACATGGGTTCGGAGCCGATCCTCGGCTCCGTGTCGGCCGCTTGCAAGCTCTGCATCGAGAAGAAGCTCGAGACAATCTAATACCCACAATCCCCCTCTGCCTTTACCTCAGATCTAGTTTGCAAGCAAACCAGAAGTCAGAGAGAGCACACTCATGCTTACATCACATATGCACAGAACTAAGAGTCTATATATATATATATATATATATACACATATACAGATATATATACATGTCAACTATATACACAACAACTGCAATGCAGAAGCAGAATGCCCCAGGCCAGGCACCAAAACTGAACGTTCTTCCTAAGGGCGGGAGGGTGGGAATGTAAGAACAAAAGGCGAGATGAACACTCCACATGGAACGTTATGGTAAGGACATAACTTCTATATGTGATAGTGTTCAATCTCGCTTGTTCTTACACATGGGTAGCGTGTCCCTAGCTCCTTGTTCCTGAGGAACTCACGGAAGGACGTTCTTGAGCACAGTGGAACCAAAGGTTGCTCTGTCCCTAGAAACCTTGTCTACCTTATAATGAGAAATGAATGTATGTGGCTTAGACCAAGTAGCAGCCGCACAAATAGCGTCTAGTGGTAGGCGAGCTGCATGAGCCAGGGATGTAGACACTGACCTTGTTGAATGTCCTTTGGGTTTGTGCAAAAGAGTTTGATTTGAAGAATCATAGACATAGATGATACAATCCGTTAACCACTTAGAAAGAGTCCTTTTGGTAACCGCTACTCCTTTCCTGTTATCAGCAAAGGCTACAAAAAGTTGATCAGTTTTTCTGTGATCTTTTGTTCTATCCAAGTAAAACCTTAGCTGACTGTGAACATCTAATTTGTGCAACATATACTCCATTTTATTGGAGTGATTCTTGAAGAAAGTGGGTAATTCAATGGACTGATTAATATTATTAATAGAACAAACTTTAGGAAGGAAGGATGAATTAGTGCGAAGAGAAACTCTGTCAGAGTGAAAGATCAAATAAGGGTGCTTAATGGAGAGAGCTTGAAGTTCAGATACTCCTAGCGGATGTAATGGCTACCAAAAAGAGTCTTCCATGACAAAAATTTCAATGGGCAAGAGGAAGCTGGTTCAAAGGGGGGCAACATTAACTTAGATAACAAGTTTAGACTCCAAGGTGACGTAGGAGATCTAATTGGTGGTCTAATATGAAAAGCCCCTTTTAAAAAGGCTTTACAAAGTCTGTGGGCCATAACAGGAGCCCCACATTCTTCCACATGGAAATTAGAAATGGCAGCCAATTGAACTCTTAATGTGGCAGGAGAAGCACCCTGATGGAACAAGTCTGTTAAAAACTCTAATATTTTATTCAAAGGAGCTATAACAGGATCCACCTGCTGTGTATTCGCCCAGAATACAAATCGCTTCCATTTACTAGTATATGTTTTAGTAGTGGAAACTTTATGAGAAGCCACTAAAATATTCTGAACTGCAGGCGAAAGAAGATCAGACCTGGCTAAGTTAGAATTGGAGCAGCCAAGCTGCTAGATGGAGGGACAAAAGCTGGGTGAGGAGCCCCTGACGAGTGAGTCAATAGATCTGGCTCTGGGTCCAGGATCCAGGGTCCCCGAATGCAGTGTGTCATCAGGAAGGGGAACCAAATTTGACGAGGCCAGAATGGGGCAATGAGGATTATTGTCCTGTGTAGGTTTCTGGCTTTCTGGAGAAACTTTGATATCAGGGGGAAGGGAGGAAATGCGTACAGGAGTCCCGGGGGCCAATCAGAATCAATGCGTCCCTGGGGACTTCCCCTGGAGGGGGTAATAGGGCAACGTAGCTCCTGCATTTGGCGTTCATTGGAGATGCAAACAGATCGCAGGACGGCTGGCCCCACGTGCAAAAAATCTTTTTCGCAACTGACTGTTTTAGGGACCACTCGTGCGGTAACAGAATTGCTCTGCTCAGCCTGTCGGCTATGACGTTGGATGACCCCGGGATGTGCGTTGCTATCAGAAAGCGACCCGTGGACTCCGCCCATTGCCAGATTCTCATGGCCTCTCTGCATAGCTGATAGGACTTGGTTCCCCTTTGCTTGTTTATGTACCAGACTACCGACATGTTGTCCGTCTGAACTGCAATAGTTCCCAGAGGAAGAAGGGGAGCAAAGTGTTGCAACGCTAGAAACACTGCCCTCAACTCTAGAACATTGATATGCAGATTGTACTCTAAATTGGTCCATTCGCCTTGGACTGTCTGTCCCTGAAAGATGCCCCCCCACCCTATCAGGGAAGCGTCCGTGGTCACCGTAACTGTAGGCGTGGGTAGCACAAATGGTCTCCCTTGGAAAGGTTGCACGTTTGGAGCCACCAGTTTAGGTGTGTTTTGCATGTGTTCGTTATGAGAATCTCGTGTGTTAGAGGTAGTTGTTGGAACGACCATTATGCAAACAGTAGACATTGTAGGACTCTCATGTGCAGTCTTCCCAAGGGTATTGCAATAAGAGAAGCTGACATGAGTCCCAAAACCTTCAGTACCAGTTTTGCTGGGGATTTCCTGGACAAGAGAAGAAGACATATGTGAGTCTGAAGTGAAAGTATCCTTTCTGGAGGAAGTCTTAGAATTAACTGATGTGTATCTAATTCCGCTCCTATGAATAAGATACTTTGTGATGGCTGTAGTAAGGATTTTCCGAAGTTTACGGAAATTCCTAGGTGAATACACAGTTGAAGAGTATAATCTCTGGCCTGTACTAGTTGACGCTGGGTGGTGGCAGAGAGGAGCCAGTCGTCCAGATACGGAAACACCTGGAATCCTTGGCGTCTCAAGTGAGACGCTACCACTGCCATGCATTTTGTGAAGACCCTGGGGGCTGAGGTCAGACCAAAGGGCAGGGCTCGAAATTGAAAGTGACTGGCACCCAGCCGGAAGCGCAAATGATCTCTGGATGCCCTGGCCATTTTGATGTGGTAGTATGCATCCTTCAGATCTATTGAGCACATCCAGTCGTCCTTCTGTAAGAATGGAAGGATCGATTGAAGCGTGACCATTCGGAAATTTTCTTTCTTGACGAAGGTATTGAGGTCGCTTAGGTCCAGAATGGGCCTCCAGTCCCCTGTTTTCTTTGGAACTAAAAAGAACCTTGAGTAAGTCCCGAATCCTTTCTGGTCCGCTGGGACTGGTTGGATGACTCTTTTTTTCTAGTAGCTTTGAAATTTCTATAGCTGCTGGCTCTCGCAGATGGGGCGGTACATCTGGGAGTCTTTTCTTTGGAATGGGATGGGATAGAAATGGTATATTGTAACCTCTGGTAACCACGCTTTTACCCACTTGTCTGTAGTTATGTTTTGCCAGGCCTGAGGGTATAAAGCTAAGCGACCCGACTGCCTCCAGAGCAGGACAGTCGGGCCTCCTCTCAGGAGTGCTGGAAAGGTTTACCAGGAGTGTATCCCTGTCACCTTGATTCTGCGGACCCCTCTGCCGCCAGGGCAGCGTCTTCCACCTCTGCCCCTCCTCTGCCTCTAGAAGGGCATCACCCTGTGTGCCTGGGAAAGATCCTTGGGGTTTTCAAACCACATTTTTCCACTACGTTGCCCTTTGGGGTACGGTCTGGTTGGGGTGGAAAACGGACTCCACAGCAGACAGAGTCTTTCCCTCCTGCTCACACCGGGTAAGGGTCTCCTTTACTTTGGGGCCAAAGAGAGTGGCACCGTCAAATGGGGCGTTAGTAAAGGAAGACTTGAAGGCTTCCGAATGAACATAAGCGCATCCAGGATTGTCTGCGAAGAGCAATCGCTGAAGCTGCTGCCCTACTCGAACCTTCGCCGCGTAAGAGATCAGCCTCATGGACGAGTTCACAATGGATGTAAGGGTATTAAGTTGCGCTGTCACTTTATCTGAGACAGCAGCATCCGTAGTACCCTGGAGGGTATCTCCCAACTCTTTGACTAGATCCCTCTGTAGTCGTGTAAAGTGGGTCAAATAGTTCAGGGATCGCATGGAAAAAGCCGCTGAACTAAAAATGCGCTTCCCATACCTGTCCATAGTCCTAGAATCTTTATTAGGGATGGACAGATGAGGAAGATTCCGACATCTCCTTTTCGTGGCGCTGCCACCACCATAGCGTCCACTGGAACTCCTTTTGTTAAGTAAGTCTTGTCCTGGGGTGCAGTGATATACTTATTGGGTTTCCTTGGGACTGGTTCCACTGTGTCAGGAGTCTCCCACGCCCTTCGAGCAATAAGTTCCATTAATTCATCGAAGGGCGGAGTGACCCAGGAGGAAGAAGGGCGAGCACCGAATGCCTTCAGCAAGACTGACTCATTCTCAGAAGGGGGAAGGGACTGCCAGTCACCTCTCTGTTTCAGGATCTCCAATATGTCAGAAAAAGAGACATCTTCTGAAGGTGACTTAGGGGACCCCTCTGACTCATCTAAGTCAGTATCGGATGTCAAGGATTCTTGTGGAGAATCCAAGTGTCTCCTCTTACACAATCTTTTCCTAGGGACTTCTTCGTGGGGAGCATCCGAAGAAGCCTCCGAGGAAGAGGGGGCACCCTCCAGGGGTGGCTGAGACACCGGTGCTCGACGCTTGGATGTGGTCGTGGGTGCAGAGGAGGATAACGGCCCTTTATGGGGAGGAGAGGTTGCTTCTACTGATGTGGTTGTCTGGGTAGACAACACCTTCCTCATCAGATCGAAAGCCCCCGGGGCCCGAGTCGAAGAATCTCCCGGTTCCGAAGAAATGGGAAGAATCCCCGAAACAGGCACCGAAGGCATCGACCCCGAGGACGGAGCCGAATCGATCCGCGCCGAGGCCCCGAGGGGAAGGGTTGGAACCGAAACGTCGGTTCGACTCTCGGCCCCGGAACCAAGGACAGATCGTAGGCTCCGAGACTCCGGTACTGGGTCCGACGGAGTCGAGGTGAGAGGAACAGACCGAGAGAAGGACGGTTCTGGACCCGAGGGCTCCACAATCAGAAGATCAACCTCTTCCGGCTCCAAAGACTCGACAGGTCTCAGAGGAGGAATGGATGGAGACAATGGGAGGCCTTCAAGTTTCGACACCAACTGGGTGGAAACTGAAATAAGTTTGGATAGGGCCGAATGCTCCAATAACTTCTGCACCACATGATCCACATCGACATCTGAGAGCTTAGAAGAAGAACGGGTCGAAGGAACCGAAGATGGAGCCGACCTCAATAAAGTCGAGGGAGGGAGCTCCTTCACCGGTTCCAAGACTCGAAGCTCAGGAACCGACACCAGTTGAACACTCGGCCCCGAAGTCTGTGGAACCGGTGATCTAACTTTACTCGAAGAGCTCGGAGCCGATGACTTGGGCTCCGACATCTTCGATTCCTTCGAGGATTTGGATGCCTGGTCTGAAGCATCCAGAGCCTCCTGAAAGGAAGGTTTTAATAACCCTCTGTCCATGAGTTTCCTGCGCCTATCTGTCATGACCCTCCCACTAAAAGAGTGACAAATTGAACAGTCCTCTTGTAAGTGGAGAGGGCCAAGGCAGTAGACACAGGAACTATGGTTGTCAGTAACTGACATTTTTTGGCCACACTGGCAACGTTTAAAGCCTGATTTAATTTTCTCAGACATTTTCCAGGAAAGAGAAAAGTCAAGTCCAGTATAAGAGTCAAGTCCAATAGTAAAAAGTCAAATCCGATGTATATGTCAGTCCGGTTGTCAAATTTAAGCAGGGGTGGTAGGCCCCGAAAAACTCTAACCAGTTAAACAAACTTAACGGTACCGAGAAATTCTACCTACACACACACATACACTAAATATACCAAAAGGAACTTTTAGAACAAACTTTTCCTAAAATATAACAAAAATAAAGTTATATCTTATCTCAAGATGCTCGAGCTAGCTCCCAGCGATGCGAACGCAGCAGCGGCAAACTAGATCTGAGGTAAAGGCAGAGGGGGATTGTGGGTATTAGATTGTCTCGAGCTTCTTCTCGATGCAGAGCTTGCAAGCGGCCGACACGGAGCCGAGGATCGGCTCCGAACCCATGTGTAAGAACAAACGGCGAGATTGAACACTATCACATTCTTAAATTCGACCTACATGTTAACCAAACTATCAAAACAATCAATAAAAAACTAGGGTCACTTTACAGAATAAAAGCCTTCCTAACCCCTCCAGCTAAAATTGCCATAGCTCGCTCTCACCTTCTTTCAACCCTTCTGTATGCATCCCCTCTACTCTCGAATTTAAACAAGACTGTCCTTAACAAACTCTCAATTTGCTACAACCACATTGCCAGGTTTGCCACTGGGCTGCCTTTTAGGACACATCATTGCATCAATCTAAATCAGCTTTGGTGGCTTGAACTACCCAGCCTAAGCCAGTATAACTAACTGATTATGGCCTATAAAATCCTCTATAATCCGGACAATACTCCTGCACTTAAAAATGTTATCACCCCCTATAACAATCCTAGACCGCTTCGATCCTCTAACAAACTACTAATTCAGACTAGCAAAATTAATAACACAGCCGATGACTCTCTCCTTTGCAAACTCTGTAAGTGGATCCTGGAACTCTCTTCCAGCTGATATTACCTTACTATCCACCTTAGGTCAATTTAAAACTAGACTCAAACAACATTTGTCACTTAACTGGCTATGTCAATGTATCAAGCCTGGCTAACTCTCTCTAGAATGTGTAAAAATCTGTTAACCAATTTACTGTGTAATTTAATTTAATCCTGACTTGCGCTCAGGATTAACTCTAACCTGTGGAACTTGTTTAACTTGCTTACTTATGTAATCTCTGTAAATAGGCTGTTTGTAATATGTAATACTTGTATTATGTGATGCTGTATCTGTTTTTTCCTTGGAGCTTTTCTCCCTGGGCCTCCGGTGAAAATGGACATGCATCCAGTCGGACTATCCCGGTCAACAAATGTAAAATAAATAAAATATTTCGGAGTACTGAGGAGACAGATGCAGCTCTGTTCCTAGAAACCAAATCCAATTTGTAAAGAGCAATTAGGGTATAAGCACCAGACCAAGTGGCAGCTGCACAGATGTCATCTACAGAAGCTCTTGACTAAAACTTTGAGGATATAGCCATAGACTTTGTGGAATGAGCTCTAGAAGGCTTAGGCAAGGACAATCCTCATTTACTATAGACAAAGGAGGCACAATCAGTTAATCATTTGGCTGGTGTAACTTTGTAAACTGGGGTCTATATTAGAACACTGAACGTTCAAAATTTTCAAGTGTTCTAATATCAACCTGTTTTCAGCAAATGCTGAAAATATCGAAGAAACAGAAAAACAAATTTTTTTCTAGGGAAAAAAATGTGGTTGTCCGTTTCTGTTGCTTTGGTATTTTCAGCACTGTAGTGGAAAGCTATGGGTCGGGTTCAGGTAAGTGTGCGATTGTGTGGACGTGAGGGTTAGGGTGGGGTAGTAAGTTAGGGTTACGGCGCGGGTGAGGTGACTGTGCGATAGTGACAGACTTTAGAGTTAGGGTTTGGGTTAAGATAAGTGGATAGTTAGATGTGTATGTATAGTTTAGTGTAGGTTTAGGTGTAAGAATTTAGGTGTATGTGTGTGGATTGCTGTTTGTTTGGTGTGCTTGTGTTCTATGTGTATGTGTTTTGGAACAGCAGATATTTTCCCTAGGAAAAAATTTGCTGTTCTGTATGTTTGATGTTTTAAATTTTTGATTCATATGCTTCAATATCTGAACACTCGAAATTTTGAACGTTTGGTGTTCTAATATAACCCGTAAACTGACTTGAGTAATCTGTTAGGTGAGAAGGATATAAACTAGTCAGTTTTCCAGAAATCCTCAGTTCGATGGAGATAAAGCCAAAGTTGTCTATGTACATCCAAAAGGTAGAATATGCACTCTCTCCCTTGTTTGAAAACTTGGAAAGAAAGCCAATCGGTTAGTGACCTGGTTGATATTAGACTCACAGCCTACCTTGGGCAAAAAGGATGGATTGGTTTGTAAGGACACCTTGACTTTGTGGAAAACCAGATAAAGAAATTTGGAAGATACAGCCTGCAGTTCAGATACTCATGTAGCTGATGTTAATAGCAACTAGACTATAAAAATGGTTTTCCAGGACAAAATCTTGAGGTCTGACCTGGCTGAGGGTTCAAAAGGGCTTTGGATCAGAGCATGAAGCAAAATAGTTAAATCCCAAGGAGAGGTAAGATACTTTAGTGGAGGTCTAAGTATAAAAATGCCCTTGATAATGGCTTTACATAGTTTAGAAGGAAGCTAAGGAAGAAATGGGAGCCAACTCTTAATTGTACAAAAGCTAGCCCCTTCATTGAAAATTGAAGCTAAACAATCAGTACAGCTGGTACAGGTAGTACAGGTAGCAAAGGGGGGCAGATCCCACTTAAGGGCCCAAAACCCAAAACTCTTCCATTTACTTTTGTAAATCTTTCCAGTAGAAGCTTTTTGAGAAGTCAACAAAAATATGATGGAATGGGGAGGAGAGCCTGAGCTCTTTAGCAATCAATGGAATTGGAGAAACCATGCAGTCAGTTTGAGGCCGGTAATATCAGCATGAGTCATACCTGTCAGCTGAGACAGGAGGTCTATTCAATATTCTATACAGTATTCAAGGTGGATGTGAAGACAAGACCAGAGGAAGAGGAACCAAATCTGAAGAGGCCAAAAGGATGAAATGAGGAGAACTGTGCTCTTCAAACGGTATGCTTTCTGTAGAAGTTTGGGAATGAGAGGTAATGGTCGGTAAGCATTGAGAAGACAGAAGGGCCAATCACAGACTACAGCATCTCTCAGTGACTCCTTCTCTGGTGGGATCAGGGCAAAGAACTTGCTGCACTTGTTGAGGGTAAAAGTAAATAGATTTTACCATGGCCAGCCCTATCGATGGAAAATTCTCTCTGGCACTATGACACAGAAACTACTAGTGAGGCATCAAAATAAATTTGCATTGTTTGTCTGGAATGACGCTGGCTTTCCCCAGTATGTGCGCTGCTATCAGAAAGCAGCCAGAAGAGATTGCCCATTGTCACACTCATTGCTTCTTGGCATTTGGTTCCTCCCTGTTTGCCTGCTGATGTACCAGACTACAGACATATTTTGCCTGTCTGAACAGTAACCATCCTGCAGGGGAGAGCATCTAGAAAGGCCTACTCCTGTCATTTCCAGGACACTGACATGCATCTTGGTCTCTTCTGCAGACCATGTTCCTTGGACTGTCCTTCCTAAGGAGTGCCCATTCCCAGCTGGGAGGCATCCATGGTCACCGTGGCTGTGGGCAGGGGATAAACACATAGACAGGCTTTAGAAACTTTGCATGAGTGAAGCCTCCAAAGAAGATGCCTTTTGCAAGCTTGTGTAATCTTGACTGGGGAGGTTAAAGGCTGCCGAGGAATGGGCCACTGTACTGACAGGGAAAACTGTAGCATCTGCATGTGAAATCTGTCTAAAGGAACTAGGGTGATAGCTGCTACAATGGATCCCAAAGCTTGTAAGATTTGTCTTGCTGGAAGAGAAGAATGGAGCATTACTCTCTTAACCTGTGATTTGAGAGTCTGGATGTGAACTGGAAGGAGAGAGGCTATCTGATTGACCATGTCCAGATGAGCACCAATGAACTCCAGACTCTACGTAGTTGTGATTTGTTATAATTGACTGTGATGCCTAGGTGGAGACACAGCTGGAGCAAGTAGTCCCTTGCTTGAAGGAGAAGACTCCCGGTTGGAACAGTTAAGAGCCAGCTGTCTAGGTATGGAAACAACTGGAATCCCAGCAGTCTCAAGGGAGCTGCTACCACTGCCATGCATTTGGTGAACACCCTTCTATGCTGTAGTGAGACCAAAAGGCAATGCCCTGAACTGATAATGACAGTCTCCCAGCTGGAAGCGCAGACATCTTCTAGAACACCTGTCCATTTTGATGCAATAGTACACATCCTGAAAACCTATCCATTCGTCCATTCATAGTATGGGCAGAATGGACTGAACCGTGACCATCCAGAACCTTGAATATTGCACAAACTGGCTTAGTTTGCTGAGATCCAGGATGGCTGTCAAGTTCCCTGTATTTTTTGACACTAAGAATAATCATGAGTAGGACCCGGATTCTCTCTGGTGTGGAGAAACCATCTGGATGACTCTTTCTTCTAACAACTTTTCTATTTCTATGACTGCTGCTTCCATCTGATTGAGAGGAACATAGAGGAGTCTCTTCATTCTTGTAGGGGGAATTTGGGGAATGGTATGATATAACCTCCAATATAATTCTCAGCACCCAGGAATCTTTTGTTATGGATAGCCAGGCACTTTGGTGATGAGAAAAATGTCTCTGCCTGCTTTCAGAAGGCAACAGTAAGGCTGACTTTCAGAAGCGCTGGTAGGGCTTGTCAGGGAAGGAATCCCAGAAACTCTGGTTTGGCTACCTCTGCCACAAGGGTGGCATTTTCTGTTGGAGTTCCCTCCCCTCTGCCCCAGCAGAACTATCTCCTTACGAGTCCTGGAAAGGACCCTGAGAATTATAGAACCCCATCTTTCTACAACCTCAATTCTGGTAAAAGGGTCTTTGAGGGGTAGAAAAACGTAACTCCTATGACAGACAAGTTCTTTCCTTTTTGCTCACATCTGGAGAGAGTGTCTTTTACTTTCCGGCCAAATAAGGAAGACCCAGAAAACAATGCACTGATGAATGAAGACTTGAGGGCCTCTGAAAAAGTCACATGAGAGCACCCAGGCATGTCTCCTAATGGTTATAACTGAACCCACCACCTGTGAGGTACCTGGCGATGCACAGAAGATGAGCCTCATAGACAAGTTAGATACAGATTTAAGTGTAACCAGTTGAGAGGAGACTCTATTTTGGTCCTCTGGAGACATGAACCTAGAGAGATTTGGAGAATTCTTTAGTCAAATCATTTTGCAATATCGTAAAATATGTGAAATACTTCAACGATCACAGAGCAAAGGTTACTGAACTGTAAACATGCTTACCAAATCTGTCCAAGACCATGGACTCCCTGTTAGGGGGGTAGACATAACTCTGCCCTGCAAGACCTTTTTTCATGGCTACTACCACAACCATGGCATGAACTGGGACCTCTTGCTCCAGTGTGTCCTGTCCTTGGGAGGGACTAGAAATGTATCTGGATGCTTAGGGATGGGCTGTACAGTATCCAATTCCTTCCATGCCTAACGAGAAACGAGGTCTATAAGTTCATCAGCGAGGGATGGGGGTGACAACATGTAGCCAGGCCAGACCCAAAAGCCTCCAGCAGTACTGACTCCTTTTGTTTTAAGAGCTCAAGAATGTCTCCAAATGAGATATCTTCAGGTGGAGATCTAGAGGACTCTTCCACTTCATTGAAATCAGTGCTTCAGTGACAGATTCCTGAGAGGAATCGAAGTGTTCCCTTTTGCACATTCTGTTCTGAGGAACTTCATCAGCAGGATGATCTGGTGAGGTATAAGAAGGGTTGGGAGAGTCCTGAGGAACTGACTGGAGACTTGGACAGGCTGGTGGTCCTAGTGGAACGGAAGAACGAGGTTCAGAGCAAAAACCCAAATGGGGAAGACTGATCTGATCTGAGAGGGGTATGGATGTCCTTTCTCTAGGTAAAGAGAGAACCCTCTCCACAATCTCAAAGGCAGAGCATTTAGTTTCAAAAGAACTTACTGTTTAACCTAAGGAAAAAAAATCACCAATAGCTCAACAGCAAGAGTATCCAAGTCTGTAGTGAAATGGCAGCAAACAAGATCTAAGGTATGTTAGGTGGGTCCAGCATTATGCGTAAAGAGAGGAGCTCAAGAGTTTGGATCTGAGGTTCTGGCAGAAGAATCAGAGTCAGATCAAAGACCTTATCAGATGAGGAATGAATGAAAATGACAACATCAGTGCAATAAAGCAAAAATTTTATCTTAGAAATTAAGGCACAACACATTACACTGAAATTAGCAATTGTCTTATCCAGCTATCTGCCCCTTATTATTCTAACTCCAGTCCCCGGTTCTTCTCTTACTATTGCCCTCCTTGCAACATTTTTGTCCAATAGGTACATCTGACTTCATGTACTTTACATAGCCCCTTCACTTCTCCCACATTTCAATTCATACAATCTTGCCCAGGATTGTAGTAACATCTCCTTCACCCATGGGGTCTTCGCTTCCAGTGTGTAATATTTTTTTTTTTTTTTTTTTTTTTTTTAGTGCATAGGTCTCTGAGACACTTTGGGCAGTACTTACCATGCAGAATACAAAAAAAAAAAAAACCATATTGGTTCAGGGATCCTCTGTGAGGCCAAATTTTCAAAAGCAGTTCCTGCAGCAGTCACTTAAAATATACGTATAAAATATATGTCTAAATTCAAAATGCTCCAAAACTTCAGGGACTGCAGTTTTAAGAAGAGGCACTCTATAATTTATTTCTACTTTTTGCTGCTAAGTGGGGAGCCAAATGAATATCTAAGTAAGAGACTCTCTCCTATCCACTAAAGTGGGGAAATCTCTTCCCCGAGTCAGCCTGAGGGATAAAAGTTAAGCACAACCATTCTGGTTTTATCAGATTTCAGTTTATATCCTGAAATCTTCACAAAAATATTTACTCTCTCAAAAAGGACATCTAGGCCAGTTTAATGTGACAATGACCAAATTTAATTTTGACTGCCTTATTCTCTTGGGTAGCACCCACTAAACAGAGGGCAAACAGCAAGGGGGACAAGGGGCAGCACTGTCTGGCATCTCTCTGAATCTCCCATGTGCCTCCCAACTCCTCATTAGCCAAGCACAAGCCATGTACTATTCATAAATATTGGTCATAGTACTAGACAGTTTGGCCAGGAACCCAAAGGTCTTCACAACCACACGGACATATTTCCAATTTACTCTGTCTGGGCCTGACACTTTAACCATAGGTGATTCCTGAATAATTTCCCAGATTTCTTCCCTTCTGAACAAAGACAACTGCTACTGCTACTATTTCACTGTGCTCTTCAGGAGACCCAAAGCTCTCAAGAACTGGCAAGACTGCTCTTGTTGACAACTATACTCCTTATCTCCCTGCATACAGTCCCTTATAGTAGTATTGAAATAGTCTACGGATCCTCTTCAGGGTCCCTTTTTATCTCATCTGTTTTAGCAGGCACTTCTATGTCCAACTGACCAGTTTTGGATTACCTCAGTCTGATAGCTAATGACCTCATTGGTAACACTGGGATATCACAGTTCAACCACACAAATGATCTTGATTAAAATCCACTTCAAATTTAATCAGTTTATCAAGCTCTTGCCTACTTCCTATTATATGCTCAAGCCATGAGGAATTTCCCTCTGCATGTTTATGTTGGGCATACTCTTGTTAAGCACAGGCAAACTTCCTATTCCTACTAAGAGTGGTGTATTGCATTAGATTCAAGGTCAGGGTCCATTTAAATGCCTATCATCTGGCCACTAGGTCAGGATTTCCATGTTTTCTACTTTACCATTCCTCAGTCTGAGTAGTGTACCAGCACCCCCCCCCAAGAAAAAAAAAACAATTTGAAGTAAAAAAAAAAAAAGGAGACATTAAATCTCCAATTAATTCTCCCCTCATCCTTCAACCTCAGAAGGAGGGGGCATGATCACTGGCATTGTCTCAAGTTCCTCCACACTATTCATTATAACAAACTTATTTAATCTTCAGTACCTATGATTGGGACAGTAAAAACAGGTGAACTAATTGCCCTTATATCTTGCCCACTGAATCACATCAAATAAACCCATAACCAGAGCAAAGGGAAAGCTGCCTTCTCTGCCATGGCACCAAAAAAAAAAAAAAAAAAGAAAAGAAAAGAAAAGAAAAAGAAAATGGGTTCCTCATTAACATCTGTGATATCTGAGACCATATTTTAGTCCACTTTCCAGACCAAAAATCTATCCTGAAAAGTTAGAATCTTTGTGATCACTTCCTTTATATCAGACCAAAGGGACACCAGTGATATACAAAGATGGTATGGTAATCACACACTTCACCATACCCTAAAAGCCACATATCTCCCCTCAATCTGTTTTTCCCCCCCTCAAATGGGTGTAAAGAACTTTCCTTTTCAAATAATATAGCCACATCTCTTCCTAGCTCACTCCTATATGGTGGCTGCGAGTAGCTCAAAAAGACCTCTAGCAATCTTGCTAATCTCAGTGTTAACTTTAAACGAGTCTCTTGTAAATTAACAATAGTGGGAAAGTCCATATTGATTCAGGTGAAAATGTTAGCCCACTTACTGGTCTAACTACTTCATTAACATTTCACGAAAGCATATTTGTCATTACCATATGGCTCCTGCTTGCTCAGAATACCTGGGATTCCATAGCCTTTAAATAAAACATTCTCACTCTTCTTATCCTCTCAAGTCTCCCTGACCTAGTACTGGGAGCAAATTGAGGGAACCTGACACACACTACCTCCTAATTGTATAACCTCCTGTCGTGTATTTTTCCACCTAGACTCTAAATTGACCCAACATGTTATAATTATATGTTGCTGGAAAATAAAAAAAATAGTTAATTCACAGCAGGAAAAGGCAGTCAGTCAGTCTTCCCACAAAGAGGTCCCCCTTACAGAGAAAATTCTCCAGGAAATCATTTCTCAGTTTCTGGAATTTGTACTTCTTTGGTAATCAAAGCAACAACAACCTCATGCACTTACAACCACCAAAAGGCATGATGATAATCTTCCCCCAGGCTTCACCTGGTCTATCATTTTAGATCCAATGCACAGCAGCTTACCATTCCAATCTCCCAGCCATCAAAAAAAAAAGGAGTGAAACACAGCACCTTAGTCTCAGGAAAGTTTGCACTCAACCAGCAAGCAGTTCATCATTCAACTAACTACTCTGTCACCTGCAAAACATCTTTATGCAGATTCTGCATCTGACGAAGTCTGTTTTGTTTTAACTAGACAAAATGCTGATTTGGCTAAAGGCGTTTATGTGTTTTGCTTTTACCTTTGGAAGCTGCTCGTGTGGATTAAAGATTGACCTTTGCATCAACTAACTATTTACTGCTGCTTTTTCTGTCAAGGATACTGGTTGTGAGTTTGTGTTTTCATTTGATCTTCAACCTGAGGGGCAGAGTCCCTAGATACCAAAAAAAAAAAAAAAAAAAAAAAAAAACCCTGGGAAGCCTTCATGGAAGGATATTCCGGAGCACAGCTGAGCCAAAGGATGCTCTGCTCCTAGAGAGAGGATCCAGTTTATAATGAGAAATAAAGGTATATGACGAGGATCAGATAGCAGCAGAAGGGATATCATCAAGAGGAACCCTGGACCTAAAAGCTGCAGAAGTAGAGAGAGATCTGGTGGACTGCACCCAGACATGTCCCAGTGGAGACAAACCTTTAGCTCAATAGGCCAAATAAATAACTCCAAATCCAGTGATCAATCGTAACCTTAGAAACAGGTTTTCCCAAATGAGGTTTAGAAAATGAGACAAAAAGCTGATCAGATTTATGCAAGCTTTTAGTCCTATGGAGACAGAAATGCAACTGCTTGTGCACGTCTAGTAAGTGCAATTTACACTTTCCTCTACTTTGGAAATTTCGGATGAAAATTGGCAAATTCATGACCTGGTTAATATTCGATTCTGAAGCCACCTTCAGCAAGACAGATGGATTGGTCTGCAGGGACACTCTGTCTTTATGAAAACCTAGATAAGAGTGCTTAACAGACAAAGCCTGAAGCTCCGAAACCCTGTGGGCCAAGGTAATTACCACCAAAAAAGCAGTCTTCCATGATAAAAACTGCAAATCAACCGAGGCAGCTGGTTCAAAAGGGGGAGAAACCAAAGCCTGCAAAATGAAGGTTAGGTCCCAAGGAGGCGTGGGATACTTAACCGGAGGCCTAAAAAGAAATGTACCTTTCAGAAAGGCCTTACACAGCTTAGACGAAGCTAAGGAAGACAAATTTTCACCCACATGGAAACTAGAAATCGCTGCCAACTGAAACTTAACAGTAGAGAAGCTTAATCCATTATTAACAATCCAACAATCCACTGTATGGCTGAATGACATATCTCCCCAACTTCTCCATAGGTGTTCCCCAAGGATTCATCCTTGGATCCCTACTCTTCTCTGTTTTCACCAATAATCTAGCCTCTGCCACCAAACATGGCACATTCATACAATACGCAGATGACTCAATCATCATCTGCTCAGCCCAGTCCCTACCCAAACTGCAAAAAGTCACACAGGAAGCCTTTTCCTCTGTTGAAACTTGGTTATCCGATGCCCAATTAATACTCAACCCAAACAAAACTAAACTACTCATCTTCCAACCCACCAAACATACTCAAAACAACTCTTACTTTAACATCACAGCAAAAGACAACACCACTATATACCCTACTGAACACACCAAATTGCTAGGAGTGGAAATAGACAAACTAAAATTAGACATTCACATATTCATGACCATAAAAAAGTCCACAAAAAACTAGGAGCATTATACAGAAATAAGCAACTTCTCACCAAAGCAGCAAAGATTTCAATAGCAAATTCCCACCTTATCTCCACCCTACTTTATGCCTCTCCAATATATACCAATCTAAGGCAATGCAATCTAAACAAACTAGAGACCTGCTACAACAAAATAGCCAAATTCGCCACAGGGGCATCCTACCGTAGTCACCACTGTCTCTCACTTACTGAACTGGGCTGGCTTGAACTCCCTCACCTCCTTCAATGGTATCAACTCTCACTCGCCCACAAACTAGTAAACCATCCACTAAATGTCCCATCCCTCCAGAATCTGCTCCAACCCTATCGCACCACCAAACCACTAAGATCCAGCAACAAAAATCACTTGCAGATCACTAAAGCCAATAACTCTGCTGGTGAAGCACTATTCTCTTGCGCCATAGCCAAACTATGGAACTCCCTACCACCCACAAATACCTCCATACCATCATGCACCCACTTCAAAACTTTACTAAAAGCACACCTAAAAACATGCTGGCTATGCCCTTGCAACTCCCACTCTAATATCACACATCCCATCCAACCACTACCTTTCTTTCCACTCCACTAACTACCTTGATTATAGCAAGCTCAGATGCTCATAAGCCTAGTACTTATTATACAGCTGGAACTTCTTATTGTAACATTTGTTAATGTCTGTTATGTACTTCACAGGTAAAGATTCTAGTTGTCTACTGATATACTATGTTCTTCATCTGTAAATATGTTGTAAATAATTGCTATGTAAATTGTTAATCGCTATGTAGTCCAATGTAACTACTGTCTGTTTATTTAACTGTGGAGCTTTTCACCCCGGGCCTCTGCTGAAAATGGACCTACGTCCAGTCAGACATTCCCGATCAACAAATATAAATAAATAAATTAAAAATGTTAGCTAAAATTTCTAAAATGGCACAGACTGGCGTCGTAAAGGGATCCAGGTCATGCTGAGAAGCCCAGATCAAAAAACGCTTCCATTTGCTAGAGTACATCTTTCTGGTAGAAGTCGTCAGCTGCAATCAGGATCTTTTTGACAGTTGAAGAAAGCCCGGAAATCCTGGCTATCATGGAAATTGGAGCAGCCAAGCCATAAGATTCAGTCTGACTAAATCTGGGTGAAGAACCGCCGATGGGTGTGTGATAAGATATGAAACCGGATCTAGACACCAGGGAGGACACACTATATGAGACCACAGAGTGAGTAACCAAACTTAATGAGGCCATAAAGGGGCAATGAGGATAATAGAGCCCCCTAGTAGACGAGCTTTCTGAATAAACTTGGGAATTAGAGAAACCGGAGGATACACATATAGTGAACCGGAGGGCCAAGCATAGACTAGAGAGTCTCTGGGCAACTCCCTCAGAAGGGGGGATCAGAGCAAAATACTCGCTGCATTTTGTGTTGGAAGGAAAGGCGAAGAGACTGCAGCAAGGCCGACCCCAGTTTAGAAAGATCTTGTAAACTACTGATGGATTCAGATACCACTCTTAGGACATCAGAATATATTGGCTGAGCCTGTCCGCTAGGATGTTGGACTTCCCCAGAATGTGCGTTCCCACCAGAAAACGGCTGGTGAAGATCGCCTACTTCCATAATCTCATAGTCTCGTGGCAAAGGGGATAAGATAATACAGTTGTGTACACTGACCATAAATGTAGATATTCGAGTGTATTCACTGTTGCAGTCATCACACTTGGGTTATCTGCCTGCAGGTAGCCCTCATACCAGAGTCTTGGGATTTCTGCATCGGAAGCTGTCACCTCTTCCATGACGTCAGGTCGTCAGGGGTATAAAAGATGCAGCTGATGCTATTACATCAGTTTTTCTTGCATAAGATGTCAGGAGCCCCCAAAATAGTAAGCAATTACATAGTGTGGAACACCTTCAGTAAAAAGTATACCATTGCCATGAGATATGGCCAAAAAAGAGGATAGGTAGAAAGTATAGAAAAGTCAGGGGGCCGGAGGGAGGGTAACCAGGACTGCAACAGTGAATACACTCGAACATCTACATTTATGGTAAGTGTACACAACTGTACTCTGTTCTTAGTGTTTCACTGCTGCAGTCATCACACTTGGGTTGATTCCCAAAGCTGAGGAAGGGTGGAAGTAGTCAAGAATTATTAGGGCTGGCTAGCAGGCCTTTTAAGACTGCTGTGACAAATCCAGCTCTGGATTTAGAAAAGATAGGTAAGTGGTAATGCTTGGTGATGGTGTGTACAGAACTCCAGGTTGCAGCTTCCATGATGTCCCTGGTAGGGACTCCCCTAAGAAATGCTGTAGAGATTGAGGTAGCCCTAGTGGAATGAGTTCTGATCCCCTGTGGGGTAGGTTTTCCATGGTGTTTGTAGCAGAAATGGATGCAGTGTGCTATCCATTTGGAAATGATTTGCTTTGAAATGGCCTTGCCCTCTGCCTCTGTAGAAAAGCTGACTAGCAGCTGGTCAAATTTTATGAAAGGTTTAGTCCTGTTAAGGTAGAACCTGAGCTGTCTGTGCACGTCCAAGGAGTGCAGGATCCTTTCCCCTTTATTCTGAGGATTAGGAAAAAAGGTTGGCAAATGGATGGATTGGTTTAAAGCCACACTGGATACCACCTTGGGCATAAATGATGGGTTAGCCCTGAGAGAAACCCTGTCCGCATGGAGGATAATGAAGGGTTCCACCGCCATAAGGGCCTGTAACTCAGACACTCTTCTTGCTGAAGTGATGGCTAAAATTAAGGCTGTTTTCCAAGAGAGGAACTTACACTCTGCTGTAACAGCAGGCTCAAAAGGGGAAAACGTGAACTTCTCTAGTACACAGTTAAGGTCCCAGGCAGGAGTGGGAGCTCTCCTTGAGTTCTGAGACTGTTAGCTCCTCTCAGGAACTGTTTGATCAGAAGGTGAGAGAAGAGGGGTGGCTCAGTACTGTAGTGAGCTGAGATGGCAGAGGCATGAATCTTAATTGATGAGAAAAATAGGCCTTTGTGGAGCAGCTCTGCTAGATAATCTAGGATTTGAGGGAAGGTGGGCACTGCTGTGTCCTTTCTCTGAGACTGGCTCCAAGAACAGTATATTTTCCATTTTTCTGAATAGGATTTCCTAGTACTAGGCCTCCTAGCATCAAGGATGACATCCAGCATCTGTTTGCTGAGGGTTGCTGGTGATGTATTCAGCGAATAAGCCAGGCTGCCAGGTTCAGGGTATGAAGCTGAAGATGCAAAATCTGTCCCTCCTGCTGGGACAGCAGAGAGGGGGTCTGATGTAGGTGCCAGGGTGGCACTGCTGTCAGACTGCATAGGAGTGGGTACCACTGCTGGCGTGGCCAGACTGGTGCAACAAGGATTGTCCTTGGCCTGTCCTGTTTGATCTTGAGTAGTACTTTTGAGAGGAGGGGCAGAGGGGGAAAGGCATAGATTGAGAGGTTTTCCCATGTAAAGGATAGGGCATCCACTTTCCATGCTTGGCTGTGGGGAGTTCTGGTGCAAAATTTGCTCAATTGATGGTTTTGGGGGGAAAGAAAGAGGTCCACCTCTGGTGTCCCCCACCTTTGGATTAGAAGTTTGAATGAGTTGGGTTCCAGTTTCCACTCGTGTGGGTCCATAAGATTTCTGCTTAAGTAGTCTGCCAGTGAATTTTGTTTGCCTGGCAGGAATTGAACTTACAGGTGCACTTGATTGCTCAAGGCTGTGTTACACAGAGCCATGGCTAATCTGCAGAGTGGGTAGGAAATAGTTCCCCCCTGCTTGTTTATGTACCCCATAACTCTGGTGTTGTCCATCTTTATCAAGAGTTGTCCTGGAAGGATAAGGTTTTTGAAGGCTGTCAGTGTATTCTGTACAGCTAACATTTCTTTTTAATTGATATGCAGGTGAATTTGTCCTGGGCTCCATTTGCCTTGAATGCATTTGCCTGCCATGTGAACCCCCCATGCATAGTCTGATGCGTCTGTTGTCAGGGTTTGGGCGGCGGGGGGGGGGGGGGGGTTAGTGAAAGGGAGTCCCTTGTTGTGGTTTCAAGCCTCAGCCCACCAAAGGAACTCTGTCCTTAGGCAAGGAATGATATAAATCACTGTTTCCAGGTCTTGAGAATGTTGACACCAGAAACTTAAGTACCACTGAAGTTTCCTCATATGCAGTCTTGCATATGGAATTAGGAGAAGGCATGAGGCCATGAACCCTAGGGCTTGCAGTATTTTTCTTGCAGATCTCTGGGTTTGAGTGGCCAGTAGTTTGATGTAATTTGTCAAATAAACCTGCTTTTCTGAGGAATGCCATCTGGGAAGTTGTGTTCAAGCTTGCTCCCAGGAATACAATCGTTTGGCTGGGTACCAGCTGTGATTTCTTTTCATTGATGGTATACCCCAGAGAAGTTAGGAGTCTCTTTACAAATGTCAGGTGCTGAAGTAGCAATTCCTGACCGTCTGCCTGAATCAGGCAATCGTCCACGTATGGATAAATTTTAATATTTCTCTGCCTGCAGTATGCAATGGCTGGAACCAGGCACTTTGTGAATACCCTGGGCGCAGTAGATAAGCTAAAGGGAAGTGCAGAGAACTGATAGTGCATAGAGCCTGTCCTGAACCGTAGATATTTCTTGCAAGATTCCCTTATGGGGATGTGCAGATAAGCTTCTTTTAAGTCTAGGGTGACCAGCCAGGCGTCCTTGGCTAACATAGGAATCAGCTGTTGGAGTGCAAGCATTTTGAATTTTGGTACCACCAGGAAGATGTTGAGAATTGACAGATCCAGGATAGGGCACCAGGAGTTCTTTTCTGGGCACCAGGAACAGTCTGGAGTAGAAGCCCTGTCCCCTTTGCTCTGAGGGAAAAGGTTGAATAGCCCTCATACTGAGAAGAGAAAGTACTTGCTTTTGGGCCTCTGCCCACTGATTTGGAGGAAGGTCTGGCAATCCGCTTGGGGTTGGCAGTGAGTGGAAGTAGAATCTGTATCCCTGGGATACAATGTTTAAGACCCATTGGTCCTGGGTAATATACTCCCAGTTTTTGCATGCAGGGCGAGTTTTCCTCCTAGGGGTGCAAGTACTTGGGCATGGCTGGGAATGATGAAGGACAAGTCATTGTTAACTTTTTCCATAAGGGACTGGCTTATCACTTCCTAATTTTGAGGTGGGAGCACTCCATTGTTTAGATCTGTGCATACCCTGAGACTGTAGTCTTTGTGGTCTGGTCTGCTGCCCCTGGGTTTGGACTGAGAAGGTCTGGGAGGGACTGGAAAGGACCAGTTTTTTGAAGGCCAATGCCTACTGAATCTAGGTGGCTGTACCTGTAAGAACTCTAACAGTTTGCATAGATTTAGCTTTTTCCTCCATCTTTTTAAGAACTTCTTCTGCTTTTGTGCCAAACAAACATTATTGGTTTAAAGGAATATCTAGTAATTTTGCTTTGACATGGTCTGGCAAGATTTGTTCCTTCAGCCAAGCATGTCTTCTCAGAACAGACCCAGTGACAGCAACCCTGCAAGATGCTTCTAAGGTATCAAAACCACACTACAAAGTACGTTTACCAACTTGGTTTGCAGAATGCATTAACTCTTGTAAATCCTTATTTTCTGCACAATCACGAATCAACAACACTTTTTGTTTAATTAGTTCCATAACATGCTGCTGGTACTTCAAAATGTGAAACTGGCAATTTAAAGCCCTGATGGCAGGAGTTGCAGAGGTATACCTTCTTACCCTATCTGTCTAAAGCCCTAGAATCCCTGTCCAAAGGGGTAGGGTTTTTGGCTGTAGTAGCCTTAATACTTTTAGGTCCCTGAGAAATGGTCTCTGGATCCGCAGTGGGATTTTTAAAGAGAAATTTGTGAGAGTCAGGTACTCTGTAGTACCTATCAGGTTTTCTAGGCGCTGGTGGTAAAGTATCAGGGGGTAAGACTGGATTCCATGAAGACATCTACAATATCCAGGATAGGGGGTATAGCTAGAGGCCTGTGCTGAGGCAAATCTAAAAATTCCCCGAGTCTCTTTTTGGACTGTGGGTAGTCCTGGCATTCCCAGCGGAAATGCTCTCTTAGGGTATGCAAGGTTTCACCGAAAGAAAAGTCCTCTGGGGGGGATGCAGAGGGAATGGAATCCTCTGCATCTGAATTCTCATAGGTAGATAAGGGTATGTCCTGGTAATCGGAGGGTCAGAGTCAACGGACTCACGGTCTGTAGAATCAGAAGGAAAATCAATTATTTGTCTTTTAGAGGGGGAAGGCTGGCTTCCCCTAATTAAAGTACGGTCTTCAGCCATTCTAAGCATTTATTTCTGTGGCATGGGAGCTTCAGAATGCGATTTGGTCATTGGTTTCCTAGGCGTAGTGCGAACTCTGAGCCTGAGAAATTCGGTAGTTTTAGTCAGAAACGTAGTAGTTGGTTTAATATGAACATCGGAAGGTCTGAATACACCCTCAGAAGCCGGTGCCTGCACAGCGGCTCCGGACCCATTCAAGGGAGAGACATCCGCAGGTTCCATAGTCAGAGAAGCATCTCTCAGCATACCGTACTCCGAATGGGTCTCAGTAGAGGCCTGCGAATCTGTTGAAGCGGTTATCAGGGGCTGCGAAAGCACCTCACTGAGTACCGATGGACTGACAACTAGCTTAACGGAAGTGTCGTCGGCAGCTTTGGACCTATGCGGTCTGTCTCTGTCTATCGTTACGTTTTTTTCGGAAGATCTGTAGTTGGATGGCTTATTGAAGCCATTTTTGGAATAGTGAGAACGAGAGCGAAAAAATTTAGCAACAAAGATAGCCCGATGACGAACAGTTCGGGTGTTGAACAAGGCACAAAACCAACAGTGTGGAACGTCGTGGTCTGGGGGCCTAAACAGGTGACGCAGTAAGAATGAAAATCTCTGTGAGGTACTTCCTTTCCACAGGCAAGATAATTGTTAACTTTTACTGACATCGGCTAGAGCAAGAAAAAAGGATCCCCAACGGGGTACTTAGCTTTAGAATACTTCAGGCTTGAAACTCGAAAAACGAAAATTTCAGGTAGCGGCCGACTGGCACTTGCGAATTGCTTCTGCTTTGGGCTCCCACATGGCAAGAAAAGCTGATGTAATGGCGTCGGATGCATGTTTTATACCCCTGACGACCAGACGTCATGGAAGAAGTGACAGCATCCGACACAGAAATCCCAAGACTCTGGTATTCGGGCCAACTGAAGGCTACCTGCAGGCAGGTAATACAAGTGTGATGACTGCAACAGTGAAACACGAAGAATAAGAAGTTATGTACCTACCATAATGTTTCATGTTAGTTGTCTTCTTCTCGCCTTCTTTCTTGCTGGATGGGTTCGGAGCCGATCCTCAGCTCCGACTCGGCCTATACCAAAGCTCGAGAGCTATTTAACGGCTCGAGGCCCTCCCTATATCCCACAATGCTAGGTGTCCAATACCCAGATCTCGTTTGGTAGAGCTAACACCATGGAGACACCTGTCCCAACTATAAGGATTACCTACAGTGGTAACAGAGGGGGACATAACCTAGAGTAGTCCAGTAGAGGAATACGGCCTCAGAAAAATTCTTCTCAGTCTGTCCAGGCTAGGGGGATGGCGGGTGGGACACAAGAAAGAAGGCGAGAAGAAGACAACTAACATGGAACGTTATGGTAGGTACATAACTTCTTAATGTTAAGTTGTCAATCTCGCCTTCATTCTTGCTGGATGGGACAGCGTCCCTAGCACCTTAGTCCTGGGTGGCTCATCGGAACAGACTCTTGAGCACAGTGGAACCAAACTCAGCCCGATTCCTGGAGGCCAAATCCAAATTGTAATGAGAAATAAAGGTATGAGGAGTGGCCCACATGGCTGCAGCACAAATAGATTCCATTGGGAGCTTTGCTTGAAAAGCTACCGACGTGGCTAACGCTCTGGTGGAATGAGCTTTTGGTTTTACGGGGAGTTCTTTGCGTCTTAATTGGTAAATGAAGGCTATGACTGAAGCCAGCCATCTGGATAAAGATACTTTAGAAACTGGCAAGCCCTGCTTGCCCTCAGCATAAGACAGGAAGAGTTGGTCTGACTTCCTAGTTTGCTTTGTCCTATCCAAATAAAAACGTAATTGCCTGTGAACATCCAAAATATTGCAGCTTTTGTTCAGCTCTGTTTGAATAGTTAGGAAAAAAGACAGGAAGCTCAATAGCCTGATTCAGGTTTGTTTCAGAAGGAACCTTGGGTAAAAAGGAAGGGTTAGTTCTAAGTGATATTCTATCTTTGTGAAAAACAAGATAGGGAGGACGAATACAGAGGGCTTGAAGTTCCGACACTCTTCTAGCTGCGGTGATAGCTACTAAGAAGAGAGTCTTCCAGAACAGTAACTTTAAATTACAGGAGGCCGCAGGTTCAAGGGGAGGTAGAATCAGAGAGGATAATATAAGGTTCAGATCCCACGGAGATGGGGGATCTCTAATTGGAGGCCTGAGTAATACAGTTCCTTTGAGAAAGGCTTTACAAAGTTTATGGGACATGATGCTGGTCTCTGACAGTCCGGCATGAAAATTCGAGATGGCAGCCAATTGGACTCTAATGGTGGCAGAAGATGAACCTCCTCGAAAGAGCTCTGCCAAAAAATCCAGAACAGTGTGGACAGGGGCTGTAAAAGGATCTATATTCTTAGTCTCTGCCCAGCAGGAGAAACGTTTCCACTTACTAGCATAGGTTTTTCTGGTAGTAGATTTATGTGAAGAAAGGATGATTTCACGTACTGGCTGAGAAATCAGCGGAAGCCTGGCTAAGGTTGGAAGTGGAGCAACCAAGCTGCGAGGTTGGGAGACTGAAGGGATTGGTGCAGCCCTCCCGACTGATGGACCAACAGGTCCGGCACTGGGTCCAGACTCCAGGGCTGCTCCAGCAGATGATGATGCAGGAACGGGAACCAAATTTGTCGAGGCCAGTAAGGGGCAATGAGGATCATCCTGGAACCCAAAGCGGTCGCTTTCTGAATCAGTTTGGGAATTAAGGAAAATGGAGGGAATGCATACAGAAGACCCCGGGGCCAATCGTGGACTACAGCGTCTCTGGGGGAATGGCCGGGGAGGGGGAATAGAGTGAAGAAGTCTTCGCACTTGCTGTTGAGAGGGGTTGCGAAAAGGTTGCAGCAAGGTTGACCCCATCGGCGGAAAATCTTGTCCGCTACTGACTGATTGAGAGACCACTCGTGAGGCATGAGAATGGCTCTGCTCAGCCTGTCTGCTATGATGTTGTACTTCCCGGGGATGTACATTGCTATCAGAAACCGTTGGGAAGAGATCGCCCACTGCCAGAGTCTGAGTGCTTCTTGACATAAGGGGTAGGATCTGGTTCCGCCCTGCTTGTTGATGTACCAATCTACAGACATATTGTCTGTCTGAATTGCAATAGTACAAATAAAACACAATGAGGCTACTTCCAGCATAAAAAAACCAATAATCCAAAACAGTTAACTGGAAGAAATACACAGACTGGAAACTTTGTGAAAATTTTAATCCAAAGACCGAAAGCAGTTAACTGTTTTGGATTATTGAATTGCAATAGTCCCAATAGGTAGAGAGTCCTGAAGAGCTTGCAACACTAGAAGTACCGCTCTCATCTCCAAGACGTTTATATGCAGGTGGTATTCTAGGGGTTGCCAAGTGCCCTGGACAGTCCTGCCCTGAAAATGCCCCCCCACCCGATCAGGGAGGCATCCGTGGTCACCGTGGCAACAGGAGAAGGAAGAACAAACGGTCTGCCCTGGAGAACTGTAGGGGAGACCATCCACCAAGCCAGGTGGTCTTTGCATGTTTGAGTGATCATTATTCTGTGGGACATTGGGAGATGTTGAAAGGATCATTGGGTAAAAAGCATCCACTGAAGGATCCGCATATGGAAATGAGCCAGGGGGACTAGAATGATCGCTGCCGCCATAAGACCCAATGTTTTTAGTACAAACCTGGCCTGAATTGTCTTGCACTTTAGTAGTACTTGCACATGTCGGCGAATGTCTGATACTCTGTGTGGAGGAAGTTTTGCAGACAGATCTTTTGTGTTTATTTCTGTGCCTATAAATGTTATAGACTGACAAGGCAATAATGCAGACTTTTCGCAATTTATTGATATACCTAGCCCGGAGCAAGTCTGAATGGTATAGTCCCTGGCTCGCAGAAGTTGATGCCTGGTGGAAGCAGTAAGGATCCAGTCGTCGAGATATGGAAACACCTGGAATCCCTGTCGTCTCAGGTGAGCCGTAGCCACTGCCATGCATTTGGTGAAGACCCTGGGGGTTGTGGTGAGACCAAAGGGCAGGGCTCTGAACTGATAGTGACTGGCCCCCAGCCGGAAGCGGAGAAACCTTCTGGAGTACCTGTTCATTTTGATATGGTAGTACGCATCCTGAAGGTCTATAGAGCACATCCAATTGTCCTGACCCATAAAGGGTAGAATAGATTGACGCGTGACCATCCGGAACTTTGTTCTTTGTATAGACCTGTTCAGTCTGCTGAGATCCAGAATGGGTCTCCAGTCCCCTGTCTTTTTCGGTACCAAAAAGAACTTGGAGTAAATTCCGGATCCTTGCTGGTCTGCTGGGACTGGCTGGATGGCCCTCTTTTTAAGCAGTTTTGAAATTTCCAGTACTGCTTGATCCCTTAGCATGGGTGGGACATCTGGAAGGGGTCTGTTTCTTCGTACAGGGGTGTGGACGAAGGGAATTTTGTAACCCTCGGATATGATAGACTGTACCCATTTGTCTTGTGTGAGGAGTTGCCAGGCTTCTGGGTACAGTGACAATCTTCCCCTGACTGCCTCTGAAGGAGGACAGTCGGGCAACCCCCTCAGGGGTGCTGGAAGGGTTTGTCAGAGAAAGATTCCCTGCTACCCTGATTCTGTGGACCCCCTCTGCCCCTCGGGCGGTGTCTATTATTGTTCCCTCCTCTGCCCCTGGAGGGAAACTCGCCACGTGCGTCAGGCATGACTCCCTGGGGTTTGCGAAACCACATTTTTCCACTGTTCTGACTTTTCGGGTATGGTCTAGATGGGGTAGAAAAACGGACTCCCACAGCAGAGAGAGTCTTGCCTTCCTGCTCGCACCTGGTAAGTGTATCCTTCACCTGTGGTCCAAACAAAGCCGAACCATCGAAAGGGGTGTTAGTGAAGGACGCCTTACTGGGGTCAGCAAAGTTGCACAACCGCATCCAGGCATGTCGTGTCAAGGCTACACCTGTGCCTGCGGCCCTACTCGCCCGATCGGCTGCATAAGAAATGAGCCGCAAGGAGGAGTTAATTATGGAGTTAAGGGTTGCCAGCTGGGAGTTAATCTTTTCCTGAGACCCCACAGCAGATGGATCCTGAAAGGCATCACCCAGTTCCTTAAGGACATCCCTTTGAAGGCGGGTGAAATGGCACAGGTAGTTCAGCGACCGCATGGAAAAGGTCGCTGAAGAAAACATCCGCTTCCCGTACCTGTCCATTGTCCTAGATTCTTTATTAGGTGGATAGACAGGGACAGAAGGATCAGCCAACTCCTTCTTAGTGGCTGCTGCAACCACCATGGCATCAACAGGGACACCCTTCGTAAGAAACTGTTTGTCGGACGGGGCTGTAATAAATTTTGTGGGCCTACGGGGAGTTGGTTTCACTGTGTCCGGGGCCATCCACGCCTTCCAAGCCACCACTTCCATGAGTGGGTCGAAAGGCGGAGACCCCCAGGAGGTGGAGGGGCGAGAACCAAACGCATCCAGGTGCACTGACCCGTCCTCGGAGGGGTTAAGGGCAGTCCAGGTTCCCCCTCTGCTTAAGGATCTCAAGGATGTCTGAAAAGGAGACATCCTTAGAGGGGGGACCTTGGGGACCCTTCCGAATCCTCCAAATCGGTGTCTGAGGTGACTGTTTCCTCTTACATTTTCTCTTCCGAGGGGGCTCCAGGCCTCGGAAGAGGAAGACACACGCAATGGGGCTACCTGGAGTGTCTGTTCTCCACGCTTGGGGTCTGGAGGGTGAACAGAGACAGACGTAGGCACCACAGGGGGAGGAGCCGAAGGAGCCGATCATGGGTCCGACCCAGGAGTCAGTACCCTCCTCATGACCTCGAAGGCACCCCTATCGGGCAGGGAGGAAGGTGTCCGCTCCGAAGAGATGAGAACCCCCCCCCGGCACCGAGAGTGACGGCTCTGAGGCCGATGTCAGGGCCGAGCTCACCTGCGCCAAGGCACCAAGAGGGAGAACGGGCTCGGACGAGGGTCTGATGCCACTCTCCCCCTCGGAGCAGACAAGGGAGTCTCGGTGCCCAGATCCCTCCAAGGACGGAACCAATGAAAAGATCGGAGCCGAGGAAGGAGCCGAAATGTCTGGTATCAGCTCCGACGTACCGACGATTCGAGCCCCAATGAGCTCCAGCTCCGAACATAATGGAAGAGTCGGAGGAGGAATTGTTGAAGATGTAGGGATAGCCGCAATCTGTTGAGAAGGATTAGTCAACATTTGGGCAAGTGCCTGTGACTTAAGGAGTCTACCGACCACCCTCTTGAGGTCATGATCAGAAAGCCTGGAAGACCGAGAGGAATGTGACCTATGGCTCCGCTCCGACTGTAGTAACGGAGATCTCGGAGCTGAACGAACAGACTCCAAAGAGGGAGATATCGAGCGTTTTCGGCTCAGAGAAGGCTCCGACACTACAACAGGAGCCGACTGAGATCTCAAAGTGTCGGTTCTAGCCGGAACCGACGAGGAGGCAGTAGCTCCGCTTGGCGACGGCTCCGAACAGGGAGCCGACGGTTTGGCGGGCTTGGAGGGTTTTCCCAACGAAGGCTTAGCCGGGGACCCTTCAGGCTTAAGTAAGCCCCTCAAAATAAGTTTGTTCCTACGCTCCTGCAGGACTCTCGGACTGAAGGCATGACAGACCGAACAAGAGTCCTGAAGGTGTAGGGGGCCCAAACAATACACACAAGAAGTGTGACCGTCTGTCAGAGACATCTTCTGACAGCACGAGTCAAACTTCTTGAAACCTGACACCTTAGCATCCTTAGACATAATGACAGTATAAAAGGATACCAAGGAAAAAAGTAACTAGTGCCTAACACACACACACACACACACACACACACACACACACACACACACACACACACACACACGCTCTAGAACTAACACTACAATAATATAGTAGTATTAAGAGAAATAACACTGCTATAACAATATACAAATAACAAGACTAGCAGATATATAAATATATATACAAGAAAAAGAAAAAAAACTAATTCTACCCTAAAGGGTGGGGGAGGGGGGAGAAACTCTGAAAACTAGTAGCAAAGAGAGTTTGTAAATGGGATTTCAAGGAATCAGAAAGGGGGTACCAGGAGGAATATATCTAACAAAAAATAGCTATGTATATATAAATAAACTTAGTAAAAAAGTTTTATACGACCTGGTGCCGGTAAAAACACAACCTCGTAGCTGAAGCGGCAAACGAGACCTCTGTATTAGACGCCTAGCATTGTGGGATATAGGGAGGGCCTCGAGCCAGTGAATAGCTCTCGAGCTTTGGTATAGGCTGAGTCGGAGACGAGGATCGGCTCTGAACCCATCCAGCAAGAATGAAGGCAAGATTGACAACTTAACATCATCTCGTTTCCCCCGTTTGCTGATGTACCAGACTATAGACATATTGTCCGTTTTTTATGGCAATACTCCCAGGAGGAAGAAAGCATGAAGAGCTTGCAACACAACGCACCGTCCTCTTCTCCATGACACTGATATGCAGACTGGTCTCCAGAGCAGACCACATGCCTTGGACTGCACTTCCCATGCAATGCCCCCCACCCAGAGCAGGGAGGCATCTTTGGTCACTGTGATTGTGGAGCAGGGAAAAACAAATGAGTGACACAGAAGGAGGTCCAGGGACTGGAGCCACCAAAGAAGGGAGTCCCTGAAAACACAAGGCAGTTGAACAGGATGTGACAAAGGAAGGTCTAGCAAGGATCACTGAACTGCTAAGGTCCCTTGCAGGACTCTCATATGCAGGCGTGCAGTTGGAATAAGGCTGACTGTGGTCACCATGGACCCCAACACTCACAGAACGAAGCCTGCCAGGCGAAACTGGGCTTGAATAATGTATTGTACATGATGACGAAGTGGTAACAGTTTGTCTGGAGGCAGGAACACCTTGGCCTGTGTAGTGTCTAGCCAAGCACCTATGAAATACAACACCTGAATCAATGCTAGTTGAGACTTGTTGAGATACTGCAACACCCAGGAACAGGGCTATATGGAGAAGATAATCCCTGACCAGAGTCAGTCGATGCCTGGAGGGAGCAGAGAAGAGTCAATCTTCCATGTAGGGAAAGACCTGAAAACCCTGCAGCAACAGGTGAGCCGCCACTACCGCCATCACTTTGGTAAACACTGGGAGGGCAGTAGTGAGCCCAAAGGGAAGCACTCTGCACTGAAAATGACTGGCTCCCAGCAGGAAGCAGAGGAACCGCCGGAAGGATCTGTCCATCTTGATATGGTAGTACGCATCCTGGAGGTCGACCGAACATATCCAGGCGTTCATCTGCAGGAAGGGCAGAATGGACTGAAGGGTGACCATCCAAAACTTCATCTTGGCAATGGAAAGGTTCAATGTCAAAAGATCCCAAGATGGGTCTTATGTCCCTCGTTTTCTTTGGCACCAAAAAAAACCTGGACTAGATGCCTGATCTGGACTGATTTAGGGGACGGGCTGGACGACTCATTTTGTGAGCAGCCTGGCGATTTCTATGCCTGCCTCCTCCCACTGACCAGGTGGAATATCTGGGAGGTGTTTTGGCAGAGAGGGAGGATGAAGTAAGGGGATAGAATAACCTCTGGAGACGAGCAGTCAGGCAGTCCCTCAGAATTGCTGAAAGGATCTGTCCAGGAAAGAATCCCAAAAACCCTGGTTCTTTGGATCTCCTCTGCCATGAGAGTGGCATCTGTCATATCCCCCCTCTGTCTCTCGGGGGAACATGAATCCTGAGTGACTTCCAATACCAAAGCTTCTTGACCCCATGCTGATTCCTTGAAAAGGATCTTTGTGGAGTGGAGAAGCGGATCCTGATGGCAGACAAAGTCTTCCCGTCCTTCTCGCTCGGGGTTAACATGTCAAGAACCATTTTTCCAAACCAGGGGAACTGTCGTAGTGAGCGTTCATGAAAGACGCCTTGAAGGGCTCAGAAAAAGCACAAAGCCAGAGCCAGGCATACCGTCAAATGGCCGCACCTGTCCTCACAGCCCTAGAGGCACCCTTGGTAGCATGAGAGAGAAGCCCCATGGAAGTGTTTGAAATAGCAGTGAGGGTGGACATGTGGGAGGAGCAGACCTTCTTCTCCTGTACCGACATGGACCCTGGGGCAGACTTAACGACCTCCTTGAACAGGTCCCTCTGCACTCTGATTACATGTGCCAAATAATTCAGCGCACGCAAGTCAAAAGTAAATGATCCACTGCCCTAGACTCCCTGTCTGGAGGGTGAACCGATGAGCTCTAATGAGCCAGCTCCTTCTTACTAGCAGCCACAACCACCATGGCATCAGCTGGGGATGCCTTGGACCAACAGGGCTTGACTGATGAAGCTGTGAGCACCTTGTCCGGGCACCTGCGGTTGGCCTCAACCATGTCCGGTTCCTTCCATGCCCTACTGGAAATGAGATCCAGTAAGGGATCCGCAGGGGGGACACCCAGGAGGTAGAAGGTCCTGTGTAAAACGCCTCCAGAAATACAGACTTGTCAGGGTTGGGCTTGAGAGTAGACCACCGACTGCATTGAAGGAGTATCTCCATGATGCCTCAAAAAGAAGACATCCTGCCGGGGTGATCAGGGGGAAGCACTCCCCTTTCTCCAATTCTGTATCGTCAGTGAGGGACTCTGGAGTGGAGACTAAGTTCCTCTTCTTGCACTTACGCTTCCAAGGGGGCTATTCAGGGGGAAACTCAGAGGAGGATTCAGAAGCTTCAGGGAGCACCTGGATCGAAACCTCCTGGAGCGAACTGACAACAGGCTGTCCCTGATGGGGCAGGAAAAAAGTCTCAGGCCAGAGAGAGAGGGAGACAGGGTGGAATTTAAGGATAAGTGTGTCAAAGCTCTCGAAGGAGCCGAGAAGACCCTCTCCACCACCTCGAAGGCAGAACGGCATGCGCTGAGACCGAAGGCTGCCTGTTCACCACATTCAGCGCTGAGGGAGGAACCGGAGCAGAGCTTCCTGGTGCCGAAGCCCCGAGGGGGAAGGGATGACTCTGAAAGTAGTCGAAGACATCCTCTCAAATCATATGGCTCCAAGAGTCAATCTGTTCCGAAAACGTCAGAGCCAAACCGCTTAAGGTAACGGTCAGGGTCAAGGTACCATGGACCTTCAGTGCCAACCCCTCAACACCTGGGAACCTCGGACCCAAGGGTTCCAAAACCAAAGGTCAGATCAGAGGAGTGATAGGGAGGAAGGCGGACTATGTGCTCCTGGCCCCATAGGGGGATGGAGCAGGCAAGACTTCCAGCTGAATATGGGTCTGAAGAAACTTCAACATCATCCTGTCCACCTCGGCTTCGTACAGACTCCTAGTGGATTGTACTGAAGAAGCCACCGACCCAGGCAGAGAATGATGCCAAGGAGAGGTAATGGCTATGGACCGAGGCAGAGAGGTCTCTGGCTCCTGGGAGAAGCATGGAGACCAGATCAGAGAAGAACTTAGGCTCGGATCCGGATGGGACTTGGTGGAAGGCTCGGCTGAGGAGCAGTGCTCCTGAGACCTCTTCCTAGGCTGATGCAGCTCTTTCGAACAGGCCTTCTCTCCGTCCCCAGACTTCTTAGCAGGGGTTTGAGTCCCAGAAGCTGGGGTGGAAAAAGATGCCTCAGCAGGAGGTGGGAGAAGAACCTTTAAAATAAGCTTGTTCCTTCTGTTGATCAAAGCACGGGGGTTGTATCCTGAGCAGATCGAACAGGAGGTAGCCAACTGGGAAACTCCTAAACAGACTATGCACAGAGTGTGGGCATTGGAAGGTGGAAGCTTATTCCCAACCACTGCACACTTCCTAAACCCTGGCTTAGGAGTGTCAGCCATGGGAGGGAAGCCCCCCCCCCCCCACACACACACACACAAGGTAGAAAGGAAATAAAAGATTTTACTTTTTTGATAACAAAGACTGACACCGAGATGTGGATAGTAGAAGTTAGGGGAAAGAAGACTGACGATAGGGAGAAAGAGAAGAGATAAGCCCCCAAACAAGTACACTTACACGCCAAGGAGCTTGGAGCAGTGGAAAACCCATGCTGTTCAAAGCGAGCAGCAAACGAGATCTGGGGGGAGAAGGGAGAGCATGGCATTATGGGTAGGGGAGGAGCTTGGACTTGGGATCCAATACTGGAGTACATGGCCAAATCCCTCAGGTTGAAGATCAAATGAAAAAATTAACTTCTGATCTATCCTTTTATCATCATGTATCCACTACTCAAGAGTCCTTTTTCATCGCATAGCTTATGTCTAAACATGAGGCATTCGGGTCCAGGGACATAATCATTCCACTACACTCCTTTCTCATCAGGCCAGTTAGTGAATATAATGCCCCATTTGTTATGTACCTGTCCTAACACTTGTCACAACTACAGCTATTATGACTACAGTGCTTTTTCACACCAAAAAATTTTTTCAAGGGTCCAAATCACAAAAAGTATACAGACAGTCTCAAAGCTTTATCCCTCTTCTCATTATCATACAGGCTAGTAAGAAGAGAGCTCTGCCTTGCACATAGAGACTTAATGGACCCTATCCTGTCAGATCTATCACACTTTCACAAGTTCAAAGGTAGCATGAAAACTGGCTCAAGGGATCTCCATCTCTTTTGCAACATAAACAGAATATGCTGGAGGATAGCGTATGTATCACAGAGAATGCTACTTCTATTGAACTGTTTTCCACTCCACATAAAGAGGAGGACTTTTCTTACTCTACTCAAATGTAATCTATTTAGTGACATTTGATTACCAGGAAAGTACGACTGGGTAGAAGCCCATTTTCAGAAGAAGCCTGGGGAGTAAAGCTCCAAATTAATGCAAAACATTTTAAATAATTACACAATCTTCAAAAATAAAACAAAAACATCTGTAATTTAAATTATAACAAATTAGATATAATAGAAAAATTCGTTTAAGAATCGATACAAGGTGTATGACAATTGTTTAGTATTTAGAGAAATTATAGACCATTTGTAGAGAAATGAAAAGTTAATTAGTCTAACAGAAACAGGAACTAGAATATTAAGTGAGGGAAAACAGGCTTATGGTATAGATGGAGAGAAAGTCAGGGAAGAGGATTAGATAGCAATAAGGAAGTAAGTGAAAAAAGGGAGAGTAAGGAGGTATAAAAAATGAAAAGTTACTTGTTCACATTTAAGTAGCTGTGTAGAATGTTTTTTAGAACTGGACAGCAGGTGGATGCTGGATAATATTATAGGTGATAAGAAATTGTGTACGTTAGTTGATGTGACAGTTTTAACCAATTTAGGCTTTTCAGTGCTATAGTGCTGGGTTCTAAAAGGGCTATGTGCTGTAAATTTAGCAACTTTGTTATAGCATTGTTCAAGTTTTAATTTTTATGAAGCCTGGAGATTAGTAAGGATGGGAAGAGTAGGGAAGAGATAAATAGTGGCAAGTGTAGTTTTAGTTGAGTCAGTGAGAAGTTTTAGGCTCTGTAGAGCATCCCTAGTTTTTGATGAGTTTTCTTATGCAATTTTTTATGTGCAAGTCAAATGTTAGATCATCATCCACCATCACCCCCTAATAATTTGCTATGAGAAGTAACTTCAATGGTTCTTTTATCAAGTGAGAAGACTTTAAATTTTGTTTTTTCATGACAGATGGATTTGGGGTTTAAAAAAAAAAACAGTAGTTTGGTCCTTTTTGGTTTCTGCATGAGTTGTGAGTTACAAAGCCATGTTTCAGTGGCTGCCAAAGCTTCCTGAGTAAATTTTTGGAGGTGAACCATGTTGTCAGATGTGCAAGTGAGAGAGTGAAATGATCTGCGTACTGTATTAGGGAGGCCTCTTGTATGGAAGCATAAAGGGTGTTGGTGAAAATGTGTGCCATTTTACTGAATGATACCTATTGGGACAGATAGCTTTTGAACCAGAGAAGGGAGTGTGGACTCAGAACTTGAAATAAAGGTTTGCTGTTACAAACTGTGCCAAAGGTTTTAGACAAGTCTACAAATAAAGGAAGAGACTAGTCTGCCATTATCTCCAACTTTATTGACAGTATCTATATAGGTTAGAAGGGAAGTGCTAGCACTACGGGATGGACGGAAGCCATGTGGTGTATGGGATAGGAGTTCTTCCTGCAGAAGATAGTGTAAAAAGAAGTTATGTACCTACCATAACGTTCCATGTTAGTTGTCTTCATCTCGCCTTCTTTCTTGCTGGTTGGGATTGGAGCCGATCCTCGGCTCCAACTCGGCCATCTTCTATAGCTCGACAGCTGTTTACTGGCTTGAGTCTACCCCTTATCCCATGATGCCTAGCGCTAGCTACCCAGATCTCGTTTGAAATAGCTAACTGCAGACATAGCTATAGAAAGGATCCCTCCAAACAAAAGGTCAAGCATACCTGTCCTATTCTCTAAGTCAGTAGAGGAAACGAACCAGAGAATACTCAGCCAGTGAAACCTGAAGTCCTCTCGGTCCAATAGGATATGAGGATGGAGGGGGGGACGCAAGAATGAAAGCGAGATGAAGACAACTAACATGGAACGTTATGGTAGGTACATAACTTCCTTATGTTAAGTTGTCAATCTCGCGTTCGTTCGTGCTGGTTGGGACAGCGTCCCTAGCACCTACAATCCCGGGTGGCTCATTGGAACAGACTCTTCAAAAACAGTGGAACCAAAGTTAGTTCTACTCCTGGAGACCAAATCCAACTTACAATGAGAAATAAAGGTATGAGGATTTGCCCACGTAGATGCAGCACAGATAGAGTCCATGGGCAACCTAGACTGTAAAGCTACAGAGGTGGCTAAGGCCCTAGTAGAATGAACCTTCAGTTTAATAGGCAAGTCTTTGTTCCTTAGTTGATAGATAAAGGTAATAATGTGAGACAACCACCTGGATAAGGTCACTTTAGAAACTGGGAGACCCTGTTTGCCTCGAGCATAGGACAAGAATAGTTGGTCCGACTTCCTAATATCCTTTGTCCTATGCAGGTAAAAACGCAATTGTCTATGAACATCCAATTGATGTAACTTGTATTCTGCCTTGTTGGTGTGGTTAGGAAAAAACACAGGTAGGTCTACAGATTGATTCAAATTATTTTCTGAGCAGACTTTCAGAAGAAAGGAGGGATTAGTCCTCAGAGAAACCCTGTCCTTATGAAATACTAAGTATAGAGGACGGGCACATAGTGCCTGAAGTTCAGAGACTCATCTGGCTGAAGTAATAGCTACCAGAAAGAGAGTTTTCCAAGATAGAAACTTAATGGAGCAGGACGCAGCAGGTTCGAAGGGGGGCATATTCAATGATGTTAGTACCAGATTAAGGTCCCATGGAGGAGGGGGCTCTCTCAATGGGGGTCTAAGGAGAGTAGTCCCTCTTAGAAAGGCTTTACATAGCTTATGAGACATAATGTTTGCATTAGACCACCCAACATGAAAATTTGAAATGGCCGCTATGATTGTAGCAGAAACGGACCCCGAATGAAAGAGTTCTGTTAAGAACTCCAAGATTTCATGGAGAGGGGCTGTGAAGGGATCTATGTTCCTGGCCTCTGCCCAACAAGAAAAACGTTTCCATTTGCTAGCATAAGTCCTTCTAGTGGCAGACTTATGGGAGGAGGCAATAATGTTGCGTACTGCCAGGGAAATGCTGGGAAGCCTGGCTAAGGTTGGAAGTGGAGCAACCAAGCTAGAAGCCGGAGTGTTTGAAGAGATTGATGCAGCCCTCCTAACTGATGGATCAGTAGGTCTAGAATCGGATCCAGAGTCCAGGGCTGCTCGAGAAGGTTACGCTGCAGGAACGGGAACCATATCTGTCAAGGCCAGTAGGGGGCAATGAGGATCATCTTGCAACACAATGAAATTGTTTTCTGCATGAGTTTTGGTATCAGGGGAAATGGAGGGAAAGCATTAAGAAGTCCCTGGGGCCAATCGTGGACTAGAATGGACTAGAACATCTCTGGGAGAGTGACCTGGAAGCAGAAGAGAGAAGTAGTTGCTGCATTTGGTGTTGAAGGGGGTGGCAAAAAGGTCGCAGCAAGGCTGTCCCCATTTGCGGAAGATCTACCTGACTCAGAGACCACTCGTGAGGCATGAGAATAGCTCTGCTGAGCCTGTCCGCTATGACGTTGGACGTCCCAGGGTTGTGCGTCACAATCAGAAATCGTTGGGAGTAAATCACCCACTGCCAGAGTCTGAGCGCTTCTCGACATAGGGGGTAGGACCTGGTTCCGCCCTGCTTGTTGATGTACCACACCACTGACACGTTGTCCGATTGTATTGCAATGGTCCCAGAAGGGAGAGAGTCCTGAAGAGCTTGCAACGCTAGGAGCACGGCTCTCATTTCTAGGACGTTTATATGCAGATGGTACTCGTGAGTCTGCCAAGTGCCTTGGACTGTCCTTCCCTGATAATGCCCCCCCCCACCCTATCAGGGAGGCGTCTGTGGTCACTGTAGCAACCGGAGGGGGCTGAATGAAGGGTCTGCCCTGAGTCACTAGAGGGGAGACCATCCACCAGGAAATGTGTCTTTTGCATGCTTCTGTAATCATGATAATATGAGACATGGGGAGCTGTTGGAAGGACCACTGTGTGAATAGAAGCCACTGAAGGATTCTCATGTGAAAACGGGCCAGGGGTATCAGAAGAATTGCCGCTGCCATAGAGCCTAGAGTTGAAGGACATACCTGACTTGTACCCTTTTGCATTGCATGAGGAATTGAACTTGCTGGCGAATTGTGGACACCCTGTCCGAAGGTAGCTTTGCGTACATGTTCCTTGTGTCTAAGTCTGCTCCTATATAGGTAATAGATTGACAGGGCAACAAGGCAGATTTTTCGAAATTTATAGTAATGCCTAGCTGAGAGCAAATTGAAATTGTGTAGTCCCTGGCTTGAAGAAGTTGATGCCTGGAAGTAGCAGTGAGGAGCCAGTCGTCTAGATATGGAAACACCTGGAATCCTTGACACCTCAGGTGAGCCGTGACCACTGCCATCCATTTGGTGAACACCCTGGAGGCTGTGGTGAGACCAAAGGGCAGAGCTCTGAACTGGTAATGACTGGCTCCCAGCCGGAAGTGAAGGTACCTCCTGGAGTGTCTGTCCATCTTGATATGATAGTATGCATCCTGGAGATCTACGGAGCACATCCAATTGTCCTGACCCAGAAAGGGTAGAATGGACTGTAGCCTGACTATCCAAAACTTTGTTCTTTGAAAAGACTTGTTCAGTCTGCTGAGATCCAAAATAGGTTTCCAGTCCCCTGTCTTTTTTGGTACCAAAAAGAACCTGGAGTAAGTTCCGGATTCGTATTCGTCTGCTGGGACTATCTGGATGACTCATTTTTCTAGCAGTTTTGAAACTTCTATAACCGCTTGGTCCCTCAGATTGGGTGGAACATCTGGGGGGGACTTGCATGACTGTAAAGGGGGTTGAAAGAAAAGGATGCTGTAACCTCCGGATATGACTGAATGTACCCATTTCTCTTGCATTAGGTTTAGCCAGGCCTTTGGGTACATTGAAGGTCCTCTCCAGACTGCCTCCAGAGGTGGACAGTCAGGCAACACTTCAGGGATGTTGGAAGGGCTTGTCAGAGAAAGATTCTCTGCTGCCCTGGTTCTGCGGACCGCCTCTGCCACGAGGGCAGCATCTGTTGTTATAATTTCCTCCTCTGTCCCTGGAGGAAAAATCACCATGTGTGTCAGGCGAAGCTCCCTGGGATTTCCGAAACCACATTTTCCCACTCTTCTGACCCTTGGGGTATGGTCTGGAAGGAGTGGAATACGGACTCCCACGGCAGAGTCTTGCCTTCATGCTCACACCTAGTCAGAGTGTCTTTCACCTTTGGTCCAAAAAGAAAAGAACCGTTAAATGGAGTGTTGGTGAATGACGCTCTAAAGGGTTCCGCAAAGTTACACAGCCTCCGAAGTGCCATGCCTGTGCCTGTGGCTCTACTCGCACCATCGGCTGCGTAGGAAATGAGCCTCATGGAGGAGTTGACTACTGAGTTAAGGGTTGCCAGCTGAGAAGTCACTTTAGCCCGAGCCCCTTCAGCTGATGGATCATGAAGGATATCTCTGAGCTCTTTCAGGAGATCCCTCTGAAGCCTGGTGACATGACATAAGTAGTTCAGTGACCTCATGGAGAAGGTCGCTGAAGCAAACATTCGCTTCCCGTATCTGTCCATGGTCCTGGACTCCTTGTTAGGAGGATGGACAGAGGAAGAAGTTTCCACTAACTCCTTTTTAGTGGCTGCTGCTACCATCATGGCAACCACGGGAACACCCTTAGCAAGGAACTGCCTGTCTGGGGGAGCAGTGATAAACTTGCTTGGCCACCTCGAGGTTGGTTCCACTGTATCCGGGGCTGACCAAGCCCTTCGAGCCACCACTGACATTACTGGATCGAGAGGGCGGAGAAATCCAGGAGGTGGAAGGTCGGGAACCGAACGCATCCAGGAATACAGATTCATCCTCGGTAGGGGCAAGGGTATTCCAGATCCCCCTCTGCTTAAGCATTTCTAGGATGTCCGCGAAGGAAACATCTTCAGAGGGGGATCTCTGGGACCCTTCCGATTCATCCAAGTCCATATCCGAAGTGACAGACTCGGGGGAGTCAATGTGCTTCCTCTTGCACTTCTTCCAAGGGGGCTCCTCTGAATGATCAGGGGAGGCCTCGGAAGAAGAGGAAATACCCAATGGGGTGCCCTGGAGCGCTGGTTCCCCACGCTTGAGGTCTGGAGGAGGGACAGAGGTTGACGCAAGCACTACGGGGGACGGAGCCAGTGGGGTTGAAGGTGGAGCTGAATGGGAGGCCAGAACACCCCTCATGACATCGAAGGCATCCCTGCCACAATGCAGAGAAGGCTCCAGCTCCGAGGAGACCGGACTCCTTCTCCGCACTGAAGGAGATGGCTCTGAGGCCGATGTAGGAGCTGAGCTCACCTGTGCAGACGCTCATAGAGGGAGAGCGGGGTCGGACAAGTGTCCAATGCCACTCTCCCCCTCGGAGCCGACGAGGGAGTCTCGGTGCCCAGAACCCTGGACGGAAGGCACCATTGATGAGATCGGTGCCGACAATGGATCCGAAGGATAAATCGTAATCGGAGCAGACGGTTCCACGACTCGAACCAACAAACTCCATCTCCGAGCTCAATAGAGTCGGAGGAGGAACATCGATAGAAATGGACGGTGCTGATACCTGATGAGGAGGGCTGGACAACATTTTGGCTAGTGCCTGCGACTTCAACAACCTACTGACCACTCTCTCCACGTCGTGGTCCGAGAGCCTAGAGGACAGAGAAGAATGTGAAGATCTATGACTACGGTCACTCTGCAAAAGGGGAGACAGAGGAGCCGAATGAATGGACTCTAGCGAAGGGAACCTCAGCCTTTTTTGTGTCCTTCATGGCTCAGAGGGTACTAGTGGAGCCGACGAGGAAGCAGTCTCCTCGGTTCCAGCCAGGACTGAAGAAGTAGTAGGCAAGGTTTGGGCCAATGACGGCTCCGAGCTGGGAACTGACTATTTGTCCGGTTTAGGGGATTTCACTGGCTGACCCTTGGCCTGTGAATCCCGAGGCTTGAGAAGACCTCTCAAAATAAGTTTATTCTTGCGCTCCTGCAGAACTGTTGGGCTAAATGCATGGCAGATAGAACAAGAGTCCTGCAGGTGCACTGCCCCTAGGCAATAGACACAAGAAGTGTGCCCATCTGTCAGAGACATCTTCTGACAGCATGAGTCACACTTCTTGAATCCCGACACTCTGGATTCTTTAGACATATCCAGCAAAAAGAGAATTCACATCTCAACAGGCCAGCAAGATAGATTTTTTTTTTTTTAAGACTAGGAAGCCTCCAACTCAAACAGCTACCTAACCAAAAGACTAATACGCTACTACAGAGGGGAGAACTCTCTAATTTAAACAAGTTCTAAGGGGGAGGGGGAAAAACTACAATACACTAAACACACTAACTAAATCTACTAGTTATCGGCTATAAAATAACAATTACAATACAAAAAACCCTAATCTGACAAAAAAAGGCAGATTAATAAAATTATACAAGCCTGAGCCAGTAACCATGAACCTCGCAGCTGAAGCGGCAAATGAGATCTGGGTAGCTAGCACTAGGCATCATGGGATAAGGGGTAGCCTCGAGCCAGTAAACAGCTCTCGAGCTATAGAAGATGGCCGAGTCGCAGCCGAGGATCGGCTTCGATCCCAACCAGCAAGAATGAAGGCGAGACTGACAACTTAACATCAATTGTTTTTGAATACATTTTTTCAAGTATTTTGGCGAGGGGAGATAAGATTGCTGTAGGTCTAAAGGTCTTAATGTTTGTTGAATTTCCTCCTTTGTGCAGAGGAAGTGTGTGTGACTTTTTCCAGCGAGAGAGAGAACATGGGATTCCTGAACAAACCTATTTATTATAAGGATTAAGACAAGATAGGCAATGCTATTGGCTTCTATTTTTAGGTACTCACTTGGAAGGTCATTAGCTGAAGAAGAGCACAGTTTTAGTTTTTTTAAGAGTGGTTTTGTACAGGATGTGGGCACAGGTTTGAAGATGAGAGTGGATGTTTTGATATGTGGCTGTTGGGCAGGGAAAGTATTAGATGTTGAGGAACACTTGGTTAGAGATGCTATATCTAAAAAATAGTTGAACTGTACTGCAGTTCTGAGTGTAAGTTATCTGGAGAGAGGTTTGGGTTGACTTTTTGGCCGGGATGTAAGATTTCTTTAATGGCTGTCCAAAATTTCCTTGAGTTGTGTTTAGTATTCTGAAAGTTATTACTGCATAGTTTTTTGTCTTCATTTATTTGTGTTTTAGTTCTATTACAAAGCACTCTGAAGTTTAAGATATTGAGGAGTTTTATATTTTTGCAATTCTTTCCATACTTTTTCTCTATCTTGCATTAGCATTCTACTCTTTTTGGATAGCCAAATTGCATTATTTGTTTTCAGTATCTTCCTTCTAGGAGGTGCAAGGCTTAGGCTATTTAGCATATTTAGGAAAGTTGTACTGAATTGAATTATAGCATCATCTAAGGGGAGGATTTTTAGGAAGTTCCAGTTATTAGATGACAGTGCTGTAATGAATATTTCTGGATTAAACTTGGAAAGGTTACATGTAGTTTCATAAACGTGCTGTTTAACAGGATGTGTGAGACTTCTAGTCATATAGATTGGGAGATCACCGAGAGAGTCTGACATTGTACCTGTGGTAGAATATTTGCTGGAGTCTGTTACTAGGATCCAGTTCAACAGAGAATTTGATGTCTTGCTATAATGTGTGGGCCTATTAATTAGTTGTGTGAAACCATTAAGTTCATGGCAGATGTAGGGGAGTTAGAGTTTATGACAGAAAAGCGAGCTGGAACACAATGAGAGCAGGCTAAAAACTGAAAATATTTAATAAAATCCAAATAAAAGTAAGCGCTTTCGGCAGAAACAGTGTTCTGCCTTCATCAGACAAACATCAATCATTCAAATGGCACCTCTTTTAAATAAGTTACAAATAATTTAACAAATCAAAAGCAAGTGCATTTTTCAATTAAGAAAAAACCATGGAAACCTTAAAACAGCGATGTACTTTACATTATTAAATACTAGTCATTGTTTTATAATAAACATGAAAAAAGTACAGTTTTGTACCTACCATAAATGTAGATGTTCGAGGATCCACATTGCTGCAGTCCTAACTATTGGGTAGTCCGCTGTCCAGTCGGCCCGAATACCAAAGTATATGGCTGACGTCGGTCAGGGCGCATTAGACTGACGTCAGTACGTCAGGGTACTAATGCGCATGACCGACGCCATATCCTCAGTCTTTTCTTGCCCCAGATGTCAGAAGACCCTAAAAAGACAAGGCCCAATATACCTGCACCAAAAATATGTACAATATATACAAAATTATCAGCATATAACCTCACCTACACAACCACCCCTAAACACAGAGGGGAAGGAGGGAGGGAAAATTGGACTGCAGCAATGTGGATCCTCGAACATCTACATTTATGGTAGGTACAAAACTGTACTATGTTCTTCATTCCACATTGCTGCAGTCCTAACTATTGGGTAGAATCCCAAAGCAGAGGTAAGGGAGGCTGGCAAATCATAAAGAAGCAGGAGCTGACAACATGCCTTGCAAAATAGCTGTGGCAAAACCAGCCCTAGACTTAGAGTAGAGAGGAAGGTGGTAATGCTTAGAGAAAGTATGCACTGAACTCCAAGTAGCTGCCTCCAAAATATCCTTAGTTGCCACCCCTTAGAAATGCTGTTGAAGTGGCAGTAGCCCTAGTGGAATGAGGCCTAATCCCAGCTGGAATCTCCTTGCCATGATGGGAATAACAAAATGCAATGCAAAACCCAATCCACCTAGAAATAGTTTGTTTTGACACAGGCTTGCCCTGCGAACTCAAAGCAAAAGAAACAAACAACTGCTGAGACTGCCTAAAATCCTTAGTCCTGCTTAAATAATAACGCAATTGCCTGTGTACATCTAAAGTGTGCAAAATCTTTTCCCCTTTATTTTGGGGGTCTGCATAAAAAGTAGGCAAATGAATAGTTTGGTTTAAAGCCACACTAGAAACCACCTTAGGCATAAAGGAAGGATTAGTACGTAATGATACCCTATCCTTATGGAAAATCAAAAGGGCTCTACTGCCATAAGGGCCTGCAACTCAGACACCCTTCTTGCAGAAGTAATAGCCAACAGAAAAGCAGTCTTCCATGACAAGTATTTCAATTCAGCAGTAGCCGCAGGCTCAAAAGGTTGTAGAGTAAGTTTTTCCAACACAAAATTGAGATCCCAAGCAGGAGTAGGAGCTCTACGTGGGGTCTTATATTCTTTGCCCTCTAAGAAACTGCTTGAACAAAGGATGCGAAAACAATGGTGGGTCACAATCATAGTGAGCTGAAATTGCTGCAGCATGAATCTTAATGGAAGAGAAGGACAAACCTTTGTCCAATAACTCAGTAAGATATTGAAGAGCCACACTCAAATTAGGCTCAGAAATCTCCAAATTCTTTGCTGTACTCCAAAATAAAAATCTCTTCCATTTTTCTGCGTACACTTTCCTTGTACTAGGTCTTCTAGCTTCCATAATCACATTTAAAACTTGTTGAGGAAGTTGAGACCTGCTGTGTTTCAACACAGAATATGCCAGGCTGTCAGATGAAGAGAGTGAAGCTTGACATTGAGCAGATGACCGTCCTTCTGAGATAACAGATGCGGAATCAAAGGTAAAGGCCATGGAGGCTTCCTTACCAGACTCCTTAGTAGTGGGTACCAGTGTTGCCGAGGCCAATCTGGAGCTATTAAAATCATCCTTGGCTTGTCTTGTCTGACCTTTAAGAGCACCTTTGGAAGAAGAGGCAGAGGTGGAAAGGCATACACATGAAGATTTTTCCAACTGAAAGAAAGAGCATCCACTTTCCAAGCTGTGTGATGAAACCCCTTTGTGCAAAACTTTGGCAGCTGGTGGTTTAGTGGAGAAGCGAACAGATCTATGTCTGGAGTTCCCCATGACACTGTCAATTTCTGAAATACATGAAGATCCAGTTTCCACTCGTGGGGATCCATGATTTGTCTGCTTAACACATCTGCTAAGGAGTTCTGTGCTCGGCAGAAACCTTGCCTGAAGAGTTAGTTGCAAGCTGAGCGCAGTCTCCCATAAAATCATTGCTTGCCTGCATAGAGGATAAGAATGTGTTCCCCTTGTTTGTTGATGTACCACATGACAGTTGTGTTGTCTGTTAGAATCAACACCTGCCCTGGAAGAAGTAACTCCTTGAAAGCCATTAATGCAAACTGGACTGCTAACATCTCCTTCATGTTGATATGTAGATGCTGTAGTCTGGCAGGCCACTTGTCTTGTATCCACTTTCCATTTAGATGAGCTCCCCAAGCAATGTCCGAGGCATCTGTCGTTAAAATCTGACTCGCCTCTGGCCGGGTCACAGAGAGTCCCTTGTTTAGGTGACATTCCTGAGCCCACCACAAAAATTCTTTTTGAAGGCAAGGTATTATTTGAATGACAGTGTCCAAATCCTGGCAGTGCTGTGTCCATACATTTTTGAGATACCATTGCAGCTTCCTCATATGCAGTTTGGCATTGGGAAGCACCAGAATACAAGATGCCATGAACCCTAATGCTTGAAGGACTGTCCTTGCAGTCAGCACGGACTGATGAGATAGTTGATGGAAGTAAAGGGATAGACTCTTTTGTTTGTCCGGGGTTAAAAAGGCCATCTGGGCTGCTGTATTCAGTCTCACACCCAGAAAGCACATACATATCTTGAGAGGGTACTAGACTGGACTTTATTTCGTTCACAGAATACCCTAGGCATCTTAGCACTGCTATAACATATTCCAGATGCTGTAGAAGGTCTTCCTTTTCTTGAGCCAGAATCAGGCAGTCGTCCAAGTAAGGATAGATTTGAATTCCTTTTAGCCTGAAGTAAGCTATCACTGGAGCCAGAACCTTTGTGAATACTCTGGGCGCAGTAGATAAGCCAAAGGGCAATGCAGAGAACTGATAATGAGAATTTCCAGCTCGAAAACGCAGATGCTTCCTGCAACTTAGTCTTATAGGCACATGAAGGTAAGCTTCCTTGAGATCTAAAGTTACCATCCAGTGATCTTTGCCCAGCAGAGGTAAAAGCTGTTGTAACGTCAACATCTTGAACTTGGGAATGTCCAGATAAGTGTTGAGGATAGATAAATCCAAAATTGGTCTCCACGTGTTCCCCTTCTTTGGTACTAGGAACAGGCGAGAATAAAATCCTAGGCCCCTTTCTGATACAGGTACTGGCTGAATGGCCCCTATTTGGAGTAACAGAGAAATTTGCTTGTGAGCCTCTTTCCTTTGTGGAGGAGGAACGTCTGGCATGCCTTTGAAACCGCGCAATGTATGGAAATAAAACCTGTAACCGTGGTGAATGATATCCAACACCCATCTGTCTTGAGTAATTAAATCCCAATTTTCTTTGAAAAGAGACAGTCTTCCTCCCAAAGGAGCTGCCAGACGAGAATCTACTGGCAGCTGAAAAGGCAGGTCATTGGGTCTGTTTACGAAAGGACTGACCCCTGCCCTCACCACAAGTCTGAGCAGGTGAACTCCCTGTTCTAGGCCTAAAAGAACCTTGAGCTCTGCCCCTACCACGTCTAGACCTACCCCTAGACTGGGAATCATAAGCAGGATATGTCCATCCCTTAGTAGGCCAATTTCTACTAAACTTCGGTGGCTGCACCTGCAAAAATCTTTAACAGTTTGCATAGACTTAGCTTTGTCCTCCATTTTCTTTAAAACTGCTTCCACAGGCGAACCAAACAACACATCAGACTGTAAAGGAGCATCCAAAATCCTTGTCTTAACATGCTCAGCTAAATTCTGATCCCTCAACCAGGCATGCCTGCGAAGAACAGAACTAGTGGCAGCCACCCTCGAGGAGGCCTGTACAGCATCAAAACCACATTGCAAAGAATGCTTACCCACTTGTTCAGACACATGAACTAAATCCAGCAACTCTTTACACTCAATACCTTCCGCCAAAGCATCCACCTTAGATTTCAATTGTGAAAGGAGATAATTTTGATATTTTAGCATGTGAAACTGACAATTCAACGCCCTCATGGCTAAAGTGGAAGAAGTATACACTTTCTTTCCCCATCTATCCAAAGCCCTTGCCTCTTTATCAGTGGGAACAGGGTTTTTAACCACAGAGGCCTTAACACCTTTAGGTCCCTGAGAAACAGTTTCGGGTCTGCCCTAGGACTCTTAAAAGATACTTATGAGCTTCAGGCACCCTATAGTACCTATCAGGTTTAACAGGAGCAGGAGGCAAAGAATCAGGGTTCAGGAAGCCTCTGCAAAAACATCTTCCACCACATTCAACACAGGAGGTATAGCTAAGGGCCTATGCTGGGGTAAAACAAGAATTCCCTAAGCCTTTTCCTGGAATCAGAGTAATCTTGGCCTTCCCATTTAAAGTGCTCCCTCATGGAATGCAGAGTCTCTGAAAATGAGAAATCCTCAGGAGGAGAAGCTGTAGGAGTGGAATCATCCACATCAGAATCAGAATAAGGAGGATACTCCTGCAAGTCTTCCGCAGAAGACTCAGAAGCCTCTGAACACTGTTCAAAACTCTCAAACTCAGGTTCCACCCTAGGCCTCTTATCAGGAGGGGCATAGAACCTCTAATCATAGTAATCAAATCTTCTGCCATTTTAAGCATATGTTTCTTAGGCACAGAACCTGAAGTGCTAGGAGAAGCCCCCACTGAAGGTAAACTTGGCCTACCTCTCAAAGAAGTTTTGGAAACAGAAGGAGAGGCTCTAACTACCTTGGGAAGAGAGGGAAGAACAGTTACCTGAGAAGCCCCTCAGCCTGGCCTACCTCCTGAGAAGGCACATCCTGTAACAGTAAAGTCTCTGCCTGAGACTCCAAAGAAACTCCTGGCAAAACCTCTGGCTCCACTGAGCCTTCTAAAGAACAGACGTCCGGGACTGCCGGTTCATCAACCCTAGGCTTCGCTGTTTTGTCCTTGCGCTTTTGGGAAGCGGCCGGAGCATCCGACGGCATTTTATAATTACAACGCTTCCCAAACACTAACCTGGCACAGTCTAACCTTCTCTTAATAGTGCGTTTGTTAAATCTAGCACAAGAGCGGCATCCAACAACGTCGTGCTCAGGCCCTAAACAAGGTATACACAAGGTATGGTAATCCCTATGAGGTATCTGTTTCCCACAAGAAATACAGTTATTCACTTTTCTGACATCCGGTTAAATACTGAGGCAAGGAAAAACCAAAATGTTCCCCAACGGGGTACTTAGCCAACTTTGATTCGGTCTGAAACTCCGACTTCAGAAAATTTCAGAACGCCAACCTGCACTCGCAAAACTGCTTCTGCATCGGACCATGCGGCAAAAAAGACTGAGGATATGGCGTCGGTCATGCGCATTAGTACCCTGACGTACTGACGTCAGTCTAATGCGCCCTGACCGACGTCAGCCATATACTTTGGTATTCGGGCCGACTGGACAGCGGACTACCCAATAGTTAGGACTGCAGCAATGTGGAATGAAGAACATCACAACAAATGAGGTTCGCTAGATGTAATAGCCTTCAAGCAGCATGTACAATTAAATTATGCAGTGCTTAAAATTAATATCGATATGTTACCAGCAACCTAGGTAAAGGAAAAGAATATATGTGTATATACAAGTAAAATATTTGCCTCATTGAACAAAATTAGATGACTCAAAAAATAGGATTACTCACTACAAAATTGGAACACTTGCTTTTGATTTGTTAAATTATTTGTAACTTATTTAAAAGAGGTGCCATTTGAATGATTGATGTTTGTCTGATGAAGGCAGAACACTGTTTCTGCCGAAAGCGCTTACTTTTATTTGGATTTTATTAAATATTTTCAGTTTTTAGCCTGTTCTCATTGTGTTCCAGCTCGCTTTTCTGTCGTTTACTGGGTTTGTGTTTTCAAGTCGTGTTTTGTTTTCACTATGGCGAACGGAACCGGAGAGGCTTCACCTAACCTGTTCACGCAACAAAATGATGATAACGAAGGTATTAACAATTCACCAGGGAACCTGACAGCAGTCGTGGAAGCTCTTTTGGGGAGAGTGGATGCTTTAACCCAGAAAGTGGAAGCACTTTCTAGCCCACGCCCGGGAACTAATGCTGGCTCCACCAATACTGGTTCTACTAACAATTTAATCTTGCATTCACATTCTAATGCAACATCGCTACCTAACGGGCAGCGCTCACCGGTGCATCAGAGCGCTAACAACGATGCATCCAATACTGACCAGCTACCCCTGCCTTCTGTACATCGTACTGGTTTACTTCCACCTCCAGTTGGACATGCACCAGGGGATAGTGATTTTGTCCATTTCCAGCAGCAAGAAGGTAACAATGGAATTGCTAACATCAATACAATTCCACTGATAACTAATTTTCTTGGCAACAACTTTTTTAGTCAAAGATTAGTCCCTCAGGTGGAATCCACTACAGAATCAAATGGTGAGAATTCTAATTTATCCGATAAAATTGAACAATTTGATAACAGGTTATATAAATGTAAAAAAACTCCAGTTAGAAGTTTCGTATTTGAATGAATGTATTGATAACAAGGTAGTTCCAAAAGGTCTCCGCCAGTGGAGGTTTCCCGCTGGACTGGCTGACAATTCACCTTTTTATCAAGAACTGACTGACCTATTTGACCGACAAGGTTTTGAGTTCTTGAAGGCACTTATTTCTTTCTATTCTAAAGATATTACTACTTTAACAGCTGAACTAGAGACCTTGGAACAGGAAATTGTAACTAATCCAGATTTTTTCAGATACAAATACGAATACTCTCGCATTTTTTCTAGTATTGAAGCAAGTTTAAGTAAACTACTTTTCACTAAGAAAAAGAAGCTTACCAGAGACATCACTGATTATTCTAATAATCGTGCGTACCCCAGACTTTCTACTAAGGTAAATGATTTACCTTATGAGAACATTCCTGATGTGCAACATAATAATGAAGCTCATTCTATTAACAACAATAATTTTCGTAATAGCTCTGTTCACAATTTTCAAAATAACTCTGTCCATCATAATGACAACAGACAATTACCACGAAGGAGTCCTAGATTTAACAATAACAATAACGTGACCAATGGTGGTCACCAGCAAGGTGGCTTGTCTCAGGTTGAATCTAGGGACAACAATCAGCCTAGTGGTTCATCAGGCCAGTTTGTGGAGAGTACTAACCAGCAACACCATCAGGATTTTCGTCCTGTCAACAACATACAGAGATACAACCCTCCCCGGGCCCAGATGCAGAACAACACCAGGAACAAGAGGAAGGGACGGAGGAGATAAATGATTTTTTTGACTTTGGTGTACAACCTAAATTACTTACAAGTAGTAATTGTAACTTTACTGTTTACAATTATACTCTTTTTAAATATACAACAAGACATGGTGGATTTTATGGCCAAAGACCTTTCTTTTGTCCCAAGTCAATATATGGACATTGGTAAAACTATCATAGACCTTAAGGTATTTGTAAGAAAGCTTAACTTAAATTTATTAATGGGTAACACCACTGATATTGTGAACACTTTAAGAGTTTCTAGTTCATACAATCCACCACTCCATCCTTTGTTAAATACATTTGAAAAAATCTGTGAGATGGATCTTTGGGCTATTAAGAATCGAGTAATGTATAGCAACCATAAACATCTTGCTAACATTTCCCCTTTAGAATGGGACTTCCTTAGTCTCCTGAAGGATTGCAACATACGAGTTATGAAACCAGACAAGGGTGGTGGGGTGGTTTTCATGGACCACTGTAAGTATACCGAATACATGTCTGAGCATTTGGACACACCAGCCTATAGCAAGGTTTCTTTGAACGAAATACATGTTGCATACCACAAAATTAACAACATTTTGTATGAATTATTAATGTACTGGTTCATTGATGGGGATGCTTATAGATATCTTAATATAGCAGCTCCAAGGATCCCCGTTTTCTTTGGGACTCCCAAACTTCACAAACGTTTGAATGCACCCCCTTTCCGCCCCATAGTTGATGGGAGGGGGTCTATCACTTACCCATGTGCTAAATTTATTGACAACATTATTAAACCCCTTATTGACAAGGAGGTGCATATATGTAAAGACTCTTGGTCCTTTTTGGAAAATATTAACAAACTAACGTATACCCCCCAGGCAGTGTTCTTGACTATTGATGTCAAGGACCTTTATACTGTGATTCCCCAAACTATTGGTTTAGCTTGGGTTAGGGAGTATTTATCAGCAAAAAAAAGTTAAAGATGACATCATTCATGTCACTTTAACCCTTCTTGAGACGGTTTTAACGAATAACTACTTTACTTTTGACAACAACTTTTACTTGCAAACCTCAGGGGTGGCCATGGGTTCGCCTTGCGGCGGTACATTTGCTAATGCTGTAATGGCGAATTGGGAGTCCACACTTCTATTTAAAGATGACTTATTCCAACAATATGTCACCTGGTACACTAGGTACCAGGATGACATATTTTGTATTTGGGAAGGAAATAAAGATCTTATCCCTTCCTTTCTGGAAAGGATCACTAGTATGACTGATTTTTTAGAATTCACTTATACAGCTGATGACACTGAGATTAACTATTTGGACATCCTCCTTATCAAGGACACTATCAACCATAGGTTTAAAAGTGTCATCTACAGAAAACCCACATATTCTAACTCTTTGTTGCACTTTTCTAGTAACCACCCATACCACCAAAAAAGATCTGTGGTAAAAGGTCAGATTGTCAGGGCAGCACGTATGGTAACAGATGACACAGATTTTAACAGTGAATGTAACAAGTTAATGAGTATGTTTGAATCTAGGGGATACCCAATCAATCTGTTAACTAGTATCATTTCGGAGGTATCACGTAAACGTGAGGAAGGGTATTTTTTTCCCCTTCTAATGGGCCATCATAACACTAATAACTCTAATAATCATGAAGAAGTTATTTCTACCATTAGTCCAAATTTTAGGACAAATAAGCAGAGTGGCAACACGTACTGTACTAGTTTTTTGTATACCTTCTCCTTGGATTATCAATTAATCAAGGGGATTATTAATAAAAACTGGGACATAATAAAAAGTGAAGGAACTCTTCTTAATGTATTAGGTGATAGGCCTAAAATTACTTATAGGAGAGGCTACAATTTAAAAGCAATTTTGGAGAAGACCAAGCCAAAAAGGACATCAAATCGACCATCAGGAATGTTTAAGTGTGGCTTTTGTGCCCAATGTAAACACATTAAGGTGGCAACACATTTTTCTATTAATGGTAAGGAATATAAAGTTAAGGACCACTACAATTGTGAAACTAAATCGGTCATTTATGCAGCATTGTGTAATTTTTGTAATGCGTTCTACATTGGGAAAACGGAACGCAAGTTTAAAACTAGAATATACAAACATATTTACGCTATTGCTAAGCAAGACCACACTAATGCCCTAGCTAGGCATATTATGGAACACAATGACCATCGTTTTAGTTTTATCATTTTACAGCAGATCATCCCAGATATCAGAGGTGGCCCTTGGCAAATTCGTCTCGAAATAGACGAACTACTATGGCAGATTCGTACAAGAGCACACATCACCCCTGGTATTAATGATGCCCTTTCCATTAAGTGTGTTTTGAGATGGCTCTCTTATAATAGGTAACCCCTTTTAACTATCGCTTGTGCTTATGCCTTTATTTACTATTACCTCTCGCCTTGTGACTATTAGAGTTGTTTGTATTGTTCTTTTGACTTGGGTACAGCACACGTGGTGACATCCTAGTCATTCCCTGTCTCTGTGTGCATTTGAATTATATACTGGAGTTTTTTACTAGCTTAAGCTTTATTGATGTATCTATCTATTTATTTATTGGTACAATAATGGATTGTTCTAATTTTGTAGAGAGTAATCCTATTTCTTGAGTTATTTAATTTTGTTCAATGAGGCAAATATTTTACTTGTATATACACATATATTCTTTTCCTTTACCTAGGTTGCTGGTAATATATCAACATTAATTTTAAGCACTGCATAATCTAATTGCATATGCTGCTTGAAGGCTATTACATCTAGCGAACTTCATTTGTTGTGTTTTTCATGTTTATTATAAAACAATGACTAGTATTTAATAATGTAAAGTACATCGCTGTTTTAAGGTTTCCATGGTTTTTTCTTAATTGAAAAATGCACTTGCTTTTGATTTGTTAAATTATTTGTAACTTATTTAAAAGAGGTGCCATTTGAATGATTGATGTTTGTCTGATGAAGGCAGAACACTGTTTCTGCCGAAAGCGCTTACTTTTATTTGGATTTTATTAAATATTTTCAGTGTTTAGCCTGCTCTCATTGTGTTCCAGCTCGCTTTTCTGTCGTTTACTGGGTTTGTGTTTTCAAGTCGAGTTAGAGTTTATGTCCAACCAATTGACATTCACATCACCTAGCAATATTATTTCTTGTGGAAATGTTATGGATATCCAATGTAGGATATCTTCCAGTATAGCTGTATTGTTTCCAGGAGGGATATAAAGGATAGAAATACATATTTGTTTATAACTGTTTATTTTGAGGAAAGCAATAAGCTCTGCTGAACCGAATTTTGCTGTTGGCTTCCTGCAAAGGGGACATGTGGTAGGTATTGGGAAATATTAAAGCAACACCACTGCCATTCCTTTTTATATGGTCATTACAGATATTATAAGCGAGGAGGTATAACTTCAGGGTCGTTTATGCTAGGTTTAAGCCAAGTTTCAGTTATAGTGAAAACATCAGGCTTTTTGGGGGAAATCCAGGCATGTAATTCAGCAGTCTTATTTCTTATACTTCTAACATTTACTGCAGCAAAAAAAAGAGAAGACAACATTAAGGGGATATTTAGCAATACAATCTACTACAGAGATGGAGCAGCCTCAGTGGTGCAGTGGCTAGTGTTACCACCTCACAGCAAGAGGTTCTCTGGTTCAAGTTTAGACTGTGGTGCCTTCTGTATAGAGTCTGCATGTCCTCCTTGCGATCGCATAGGTTTCCTCCTGGTGCTCCAGTTTCCTCCTACATTCCCAAGACATGCTGCAGGTGGATTGGACACTCTAAATTGGTGTTGTGTGCGTGCGTGCGCGTCTCAGGTAACTTGACACCGTAAAACTCCACTGCCAATCTTTCTGTGGACCATTGTTCCACTGTGGTGACCCCTAATACGAAAAGCCGAAAGGAGGAGAAGAATCCTACTACAGAGACACTCTCACCCTCGGGTCAATTTATAAGTGAGCACAATCAGTTTATAACCAGAACAAAGCAATTAATAAAGAGATACGAGTAAAATAGGTGGTGTGTCATTTCCTAAAACTAAATAACTGTCATATGCAGTACAGTATACTGGTCAAGCATAAGGCAACAGTGGCCAGCTTAGTAAGACATCCTTAGAGTGCATGGACTATTACACAGGGGCATTCAATCACAGAGCAGGCATGTTTTTAACTGATTAAAGTTAATATGCAGCAAGGTGCTTTATGATAAATACGCTTACATTAAACAACGACAAAATTCTCAATAAGTTTGTAAGTGTAGGGCCCTGCGGCAGAGCTCCTGCCATATCGAGGTCAGAGGTAGTGACTGCAGGTGATTAAACAATGATAAAATTATCAATAAGCTTTTAGGTGCAAGGCCTTGTAGCAGAGATCCTGCAATAGCTAGGTCAGATCTAGTGAATGCAGGCTCTGCTCTATAAAGGAAGATTTGAATGAATGGGTGGGAAATCACAAATTCACCTCCAGTTTAGCACCCATGCCCCTAATGGGTAAGGGCAAAGTACAGTTTTGTACCTACCATAAATGTAGATGTTCGAAGATCCACATTGCTGCAGTCCTAACACTTGGGTAGTCCGCTGTCCCTCGGTCGGCCCGAATATCAGAGTATAAGGCTGACGTCGGTCAAGGCGCATTTGACTGACATCAGAACGTCAGGGTACAAATGCGCATGACCGACGTCATATCCTCAGTCTTTTCTTGCCCCAGATGTCAGAAGACCCTAAAAAGAAAGGTCAAAACCCATAGACCACAACTAAACAACCAACTAGCCTAACACCAAAAATATGTATAATATATACAATATATACAAAATGCAATATACCTCAGATGGATAACCCAACCCACACAACCACCTCAAACAACAGAGGGAAGGAGGGAGGAATTGGACTGCAGCAATGTGGATCTTGAACATCTACATTTATGGTAGGTACAAAACTGTACTATGTTCTTCATCTCACATTGCTGCAGTCCTAACACTTGGGTAGAATCCCAAAGCAGAGGTAAGGGAGGATGGCTAAATTATAATGAGGCAGGAGCTGCCAAAATGCCCTGCAACACAGCAGTGGCAAAACCAGCCCTGGATTTAGAGTACAATGGAAGGTGGTAATGCCTAGAGAAGGTATGCACTGAACTCCAAGTGGCTGCCTCCAAAATATCCTTAGTAGCCACCCCCCTCAAAAAAGCTGTTGAAGTGGCAGTAGCCCTAGTGGAATGAGGTCTAATCCCAGCTGGAATCTCTTTGCCATGATGGGAATAACAGAAAGCAATGCAAAATCCAATCCACTTAGAAATATTTTGTTTTGACACGGGCTTGCCCAGAGAGCACAAAGCAAAAGAAACTAATAACTGCTGAGATTGTCTGAACCCTTTAGTTCTGTCCAAATAATATCGCAACTGCCTGTGTACATCTAAAGTGTGCAAAATCTTTTCCCCTTTAGTTTGGGGATTTGCATGAAAAGTAGGCAAATGAATAGTTTGGTTTAAAGCCACACTAGAAACCACTTTAGGCATAAAGGAAGGATTAGTACGTAAAGATACCCTATCCTTGTGGAAAATTAAGAAAGGCTCAACTGCCATAAGGGCCTGCAATTCAGAAACCCTTCTTGCAGAGGTAATGGCCAACAAAAAAGCAGTCTTCCATGACAAATATTTCAACTCAGCAGTAGCTGCAGGCTCAAAATGTTGTAGAGTGAGTTTCTCCAACACAAAATTGAGATCCCAAGCAGGAGTAGGAGCTCTTCGTGGGGGTCTTATATTCTTTGCCCCTCTAAGAAATTGCTTGAATAAAGGATGAGAAAACAATGGTGGGTCACAATCGTAGTGAGCTGAAATTGCTGCAGCATGAATCTTAATAGAAGAGAAGGACAAACCTCTGTCCAATAACTCAGTAAGATATTGAAGAGCCACACTTAAATCAGGCTCAGAAACATCCAAATCCTTAGCTGCACTCCAAAATAAAAATCTCTTCCATTTATCTGCGTACACTTTCCTTGTACTAGGCCTTCTAGCTGCCAAAATCACATTCAAAACTTGTTGTGGAAGTTGAGACCCTCTATGGTTTAAAACAGAATATGCCATGCTGTTAGGTGAAGAGAGTGAAGTTTGACATTGAGCAAATGACTGTCCTCCTGGGACAACAGATGTGGAATCAAAGGCAAAGGCCATGGAGGCTTCCGTACTAGACTTCTCAGAAGTGGGTACCAGTGCTGTCGAGGCCAATCTGGAGCTATCAAAATCATCCTTGGCTTGTCCTGTCTGGCCTTCAGAAGTACCTTTGGGAGGAGAGGCAGAGGTGGAAAGGCATACACATGAAGATTTTTCCAACTGAAAGAAAGAGCATCCACTTTCCAAGCTGTGGGATGAAACCGCTTTGTGCAAAACTTTGGCAGCTGGTGGTTTAGTGGAGAAGCGAACAGATCTATGTCTGGAGTTCCCCAGGACACTGTCAATTTCTGAAATACATGAAGATCCAGTTTCCACTCGTGGGGATCCATGATTTGTCTGCTTAACACATCTGCTAAGGAGTTCTGTGCTCCCGGCAGAAACCTTGCCTGAAGACTTAGTTGTAAACTGAGAGCAGTCTCCCACAAAATCATTGCTTGCCTGCATAGAGGATAAGAATGTGTTCCCCTTGCTTGTTGATGTACCACATGACAGTTGTGTTGTCTGTTAGAATCAACACCTGCCCTGGAAGAAGTAAATCCTTGAAAGCTATTAATGCAAACTGGACTGCTAACATCTCCTTCATGTTGATATGTAGATGTTGTAGTCTGGCAGGCCACTTGTCTTGTATCCACTTTCCATTTAGATGAGCTCCCCAAGCTATGTCTGAGGCATCTGTTGTTAAAATCTGACTCGCCTCTGGCCGGGTCACAGAGAGTCCCTTGTTTAGGTGACATTCCTGAGCCCACCACAAAAATTCCTTTTGAATGCAAGGTATTATTTGAATGACAGTGTCCAGATCCTGGCAGTACTGTGTCCATACATTTTTGAGATACCACTGTAGCTTCCTCATATGCAGTTTGGCATTGGGAAGCACCAGAATACAAGATGCCATGAACCCTAAGGCTTGAAGGACTGTCCTTGCAGTCAGCCCGGACTGATGAGATAGCTGATGGAAGTAAAGGGATAGACTCTTTTGTTTGTCCGGGGTTAAAAAGGCCATCTGGGATGCTGTATTCAGTCTCACACCCAGAAAGCACATGTCTTGAGAGGGTACTAGACTGGACTTTATTTCGTTCACAGAATACCCCAGGCATCTTAGCACTGCTATCACATATTCCAAATGATGAAGAAGCTCTTCCCTTCCTTGAGCCAGAATCAGGCAGTCGTCCAAATAAGGATAGATCTGTATTCCTTTTAGCCTGAAGAAAGCAATCACTAGAGCCAGAACTTTCGTGAACACTCTGGGCGCAGTAGATAAGACAAAGGGCAATGCAGAGAACTGATAGTGAGAAGTCCCAGCTCGAAAACGCAGATACTTCCTGCAACTTAGTCTGATAGGAACATGAAGGTAAGCCTCCTTGAGATCCAAAGTTACCATCCAATGATCTTTGCCCAGCAGAGGTAAAAGCTGCTGCAACGTCAACATTTTGAACTTGGGAATGTCCAGATAAGTGTTGAGGATAGATAAATCCAAAATTGGTCTCCACGTGTTCCCCTTCTTTGGGACTAGGAACAGGCGAGAATAAAATCCTAGGCCCCTTTCTGGCATAGGAACCGGCTGTATGGCCCCTATTTGGAGTAACAGTGAAATTTGCTTGTGAGCCTCTATTCTTTGTTGAGGAGGAATGTCTGGCATGCCTTTGAAAGGAGGCAAGGTATGGAAATAAAACCTGTAACCGTGATGTATGATATCCAGTACCCATTTGTCTTGGGTAATCAAACTCCAATTTTCTTTGAAAAGTGCCAACCTTCCTCCCAAAGGTGCTGCCAGGCGAGAAGGTTCTGGCAGCTGAAAAGGTAGGTCATTGGGTCTGTTTACGAAAGGACTGACCCCTGCCCTCACCGGAAGACTGTGCAGGAGAACTCCCTGTTCTAGGCCTGAAAGAGCCCTGACCTCTGCCCCTGCCACGCCTAGATCTACCCCTAGACTGGGAATCATAAGAAGGATACGTCCACCCTTTAGTAGGCCAATTTCTACTAAACTTTGGAGGCTGAACCTGCAAAAATCTTTAACAGTCTGCATAGACTTAGCCTTGTCTTCCATTTTCTTTAAAACTGCCTCAACAGGAGAACCAAACAAGACATCAGATTGCAAAGGGGCATCCAAAATCCTAGTTTTAACATGGTCAGATAAATTTTGATCCCTCAGCCAGGCATGCCTGCGAAGAACTGACCCAGTGGCAGCCACCCTAGACGAGGCCTGTACAGCATCAAAACCACATTGCAAAGAATGCTTACCCACCTGTTCAGAAACATGCACTAAATCTTGTAACTCTTTACAGTCAATACCTTCCGCCAGAGCATCAACCTTAGATTTCAACTGAGAAAGGAGATAATTTTGATATTTCAACATGTGAAACTGGCAATTCAAAGCTCTCATGGCTAAAGTGGAAGAAGTATAAACTTTCTTTCCCCATCTATCCAAGGCCCTGGCCTCTTTATCTGCAGGAACCGGATTCTTGACAACAGAAGCCTTAACACCCTTAGGCCCCTGGCTAACAGTTTCTGGGTCTGCCCTAGGACTCTTAAAAAGATACTTATGAGCTTCAGGCACCCTGTAATACCTATCTGGTTTAACAGGAGCAGGAGGCAAAGAATCAGGATTAAGAGAAGCCTCTGCAAACACATCTTCCACCACATTCAGAACAGGAGGTATAGCTAAAGGCCTATGCTGGGGTAAAACAAAATTCCCTAAGCCTTTTCCTGGAATCAGAGAAATCCTGACCTTCCCATTTAAAATGCTCTCTCATGGAGTGGAGGGTCTCTGAAAAAGAAAAATCCTCAGGAGGAGAAGCAGAAGGAGTAGAATCATCCACATCAGAATCAGAATAATGAGAATACTCCTGCAAGTCTTCAGCCGAAGACTCAGACACATCCAAGCCTGCTCATAATCCCCAACACAGGTTCCATCCTAGGCCTCTTATCAGGAGGGGGCATAGAGCCTCTAATTAAAGTAATTAAATCCTCTGCCATTTTGAGCATGTGCTTCTTGGGCACAGCACCTGAAGAACTGGGAGTGACACCCACAGAAGCTAAACTAGACCTGCCTCTAGGAGAAGCCTTGGAAGCAGAAAGAGAGGGCCTAGACCCCTTAGGAAGGGAGGGGAGTACAGTTACTTGAGAAGCCCCTACAGCCTGCCCTGCCTCCTGGGAGGCCACATCCTGTAAAATCAAAGTTTCTCCCTGGGACTCCAGAGAGGCCTCCGTCGGAACCACCGGTTCCACTGACGCCTCTAAAGAACTGGCGTCCGGTTCGGACGACTCCTCTAACCTAGGTTTAACTGCCTTGTCCTTGCGATTCTTTGAGGAAGCCGGCGTCGGAGCATCCGACGGCATTTTGTAATTGCACCGCTTCCCAAAGACCAACCTTGCACAATCCAACCTCCGCTTTATAGTGCGTTTATTAAACCTAGCACAAAAGCGGCATCCAACAACGTCGTGCTCAGGTCCTAAACAAGGTATACACAAATTATGGTAATCCCTATGCGGTATCTGTTTCCCACAAGAAATACAGTTATTCACTTTTTCTGACATCCGGTAAACCACTGAGGCAAGAAAAACAAAATATTCCCAACGGGTACTTAACCAACTCTGACTTCGGTCTGAAACTCAATCGAAAAATTTCAGAACGCCGAACGGCACTTGCAACACTGCTTCTGCATCGGACCATGCGGCAAAAAAGACTGAGGATATGACGTCGGTCATGCGCATTTGTACCCTGACGTTCTGATGTCAGTCAAATGCGCCTTGACGACGTCAGCCTTATACTCTGATATTCGGGCCGACCGAGGGACAGCGGACTACCCAAGTGTTAGGACTGCAGCAATGTGAGATGAAGAACATCAAGAAAATGTCCCACAATATCCTTGTTCTACCTGCCATTTGCTATTTTTACATAAAATATAAGGGCTAAAAACTACCATGCGAATACAAGGCCAGTCCTCTTAAGATTCTCAGTAACTTAGTAAGTACCTATGAGTAGTGCAGACCAAGTTCTCGTCCTCGATGGATGAGCTGGTATCAGCAATGTGACGGATATCCTAATGCCTGATTTGCTCAGAGGGAAGTCAGAACCAGAATATTTCTTTTTAACTGCTTGCTATTATGAGAAAAGATCATCTTCTAGACAACAGCGATCTTCCTATCACCCCCATGTTCTAAACAGCAGAAACACTAAAAGAAAAAATGTTATGTATTCACCATAACGTTCCATCTGTATTGTCGATCTTCATTCATTCTTGATGAATGAGACTCTGTTCTGATCCTCGGAACCGGCTCGGCTGTTATACGGCTCGAGCCAGCCAAAAACTCTTGAGCTAAGACTCGACTCACACTGCCCCTCCCTCCATTACCTCAGATCAAGTGTGCAGATAATAGCAAGAGTATACATTGCAATTATAAGCAGAAGCAATGTCCAAGGTAAAAACCCTGTGACAACCCAGGACAAGGGTTCGATCTCCCAAGAAATCTATAGGAGGGGGAAGCTGAATGGGATGTCAAGAATGAATGAAGATCGACAACACAGATGGAACATTATGGTGAGTAAAACTTCTTTAACTTATGTTGTCAATCTTCATTCATTCTTGATGAATGGAACAGAGTCTCCAGCTACTTCAGTTCCTGGGAGGCCTTATGAAAGGATATTCTGGAGAACCATAGCGCCAAAGGATGCTCTTCCCCTGGAGACATATCCTCTTTGTAACGAGTGATAAAAGTATGAGGGGTAGCCAAAGTTGCAGCTGTACAAATTTCATCCATAAAAGCTTTTGAATGAAAAACTGTTGAAGTGGCAACTGATCTGGTTGAACGCACTTTAACAGGTGCAGGTAACGTGTGTTTGGCATGCACATAAATAAAAGGCAACACAATCTCTCAGTCATTTCAATATAGTCACTTCTGATACAGCCTGTCTGACCGTTGGACAAGAAAAGGAAATGAACAGTTGATCTGATTTCCTGGATTCTTTAGTCCTGTTCAGGTAAAAAGCAACTGCTTGTGAACGTCCAGTAAGTGTAACCAATATTCACCTTTGTTGGAAAACTTGGGAAAGAAAACTAGTAATTCAATAGTTTGATTAATATTGGATTCAGAGACCAACTTAGGAATGAAGCAAGGAAGGGTTAGTTCTCAATGACACCCTGTTTTTATGAAAGATTATATAGTGGGGTTTCACAGATAATGCCTGAATCTCAGAGACTCTTCTGGGTGGAAAGTGATGGTACTAGAAAGACTTTTCCAGGAAAGGAATTTAAGATGGCAAGTAGCCACTGGTTCAAAAGGAGGTAGTACTAAAGTTTCCAAAACCAAGATGAGATCCCACGGAGCTATGGGATCTTTGAATGGAAGTTTTAGTCGTAAGGCACCTTTGAGAAAAACCTTGCACAGATGACGGAAATTGCAGGGCGGTTGTCAAAGCCATTGTGAAAATTAGAAATGGCTGCTAACGTGTCTCTAATGGTGGAAGCTGAAGCTCCTTGGTCAAACAGAGTGGCTAAAAATTGCAAAACCTTTTCAACAGGTGCTGAAAATGGATCTAAATTGTATTCAGAGGCCCAAACTGAAAATCTCTTCTATTTACTGGTGTAGAGTCTCCTGGTAGAAGGCCTATGGGATGCCAGAAGAATCTTTTGTACTGGGAAAGATAGGTTATTCTGCCTGGCAATTAATGGAAATGGAGGAACCAAGCTGTAAGCTTGACAGAGCGCACATCGGGGTGTACCAATCCCTGCAGGTGAGAGAGGAGGTCTGGAACTGGGTACAGAATCCATGGTTGGTAAATCAAGTGAGGCCACAGTAACAGAAACCAAATCTGTCTGGGTCAAATAGGAGCAATGGGAATCACTTTGCTTCGCAACATTTGGGCTTTCTTTAGTAAGAGGGGAATGAAAGGAAATAGGGAAAAGACCAAAATTAGGGCAAAGTGCTATCTCAAGCAGAACCAAGATGCTATCCTCCAAAAAAGGGAAGCCAATCTGGTGGTCCCCTACCATAAACAAACTGTACAACAGAAGGAAGAAACTGTTGCAAAAGAGAGTAAAATCCCATGAGTGGAGGAGCTCCCTGGTCAGCCTCATAAAAGAAGCTGAGATCTCTTATAAGATCCTCCAAAGCTAGCTACGAGAACAAAATCGCCACTAATTCTAAGGACAACCACAAAGCATTCTATAGCTATGTCAAGAATCTCGATGGCAGCACCCAGATCTACTCTGAATTACAGCACAAAGGCACGAAAATTTACAGAACCAACTGATACTGCCAAGATCCTGGCAGATAGGTTCAGTGCTAACTTTACCCCCCCCCCCCCTCAAGGGCCCATATCTATACAGGAAAAGTGCAGAGTCCCTGTAATCACAACTACGCAGGTAAAAGCTGCACTCTCTAAAGCCAAAAACACAGCATCTATGAGACCGGACAACATCCCAGGCTGCATTTTACACAAACTTCAGAACGACTGGCTCCCCACTTAAGCACCATTTTCAATAATAGCCTCACAACAGGCTTCGTGCCCACTGAATGGTGCACAGCAACAGTTATCTCACTCCACAAAGGGGGAGCCACCACTAATCCTGGGAACTATCGACCTATTAGCCTGACGAGCCTGGTCTGCAAGGCCATGGAATGTATCATCATGGAACTCATAAACAAAGACATTGGTAACCTCCAAACTCTGGATCCCACCCAGTTCGGGTTTGTGAAAGGCAGATCATGCCTCCTGAACCTGATCGACTTCTTTGAGGCAGTCAACAAAGCCGTAGATGAGGGTAAGGTGGTTCACACAGCCTATCTCGACTTCGCCAATGCTTTCGACACCATCCCCCATTCTGAAATTATAGCTAAACTCACTAAACTAGGTATAAATCCCTACGTCACAAGATGGGTTACCAACTGGCTCACTGACAGAACCCACAGTGTAAAAGTTGCAGACTCCAAATCTGACCTCAAAGCAGTGACAAATTGAGTACCACAGGGTTCTGTCCTGGGACCTCTCCTGTTTGGTATCTACTTCTCTGAAGTACAGGCTAACGCAGAAGGCTACCGAAGTTCGCAGATGACTGTAAACTAGGAGCCATAGTCAAGTCCCCAAATTATGTGGACATCCTACAGAAGGGCCTCGCTGAGACAGATGCCTGGTGTCAGAGCCATGGCCTCAAGCTCAATGCCAAAAAGTGCAGTGTCATCCCCTTTGGTAAAAAATTCTGTACCCATGAACTACCACATAGGCAGCAATCACACCCAATGTGTTATAAGAGACCTTGGGACCCAGGTGGACAGTAGTCTCTCCTTTGATAGTCACATTGCCACAGTAGTCAGGAAGTCCTTCTACGTGGCACACCTCATCATAACCAGGAAAAAAGAGGTAATTGTTCCCCTCTACGCCACACTCATTAGACCCATTGTAGAGTACAATGCCCCTTTTGGAATGTACCTCACAAGACATCTGCAGCAGCTGGAAAGGCCACAGATGTACCTCACAAAGAGGATTACTGGCCTCAAATGCCCTACACTGACCGCCTCAAAAAACTCCAGCTTTACTCCATAGCATATCGCCTACTCCGAGGTGACCTCTGCCCAACATATAAAGGTATGTCAAACCCAGAGCTGTTGGACATGCTACACCTAAAGAAATCCCAATCCCTCCGAGCTACATGCTCTAGGGACCTAAACCTTGTCACCACAATAAAAAGGACATGCTGGAGGGATAGAGTCCTCTCCCAGAGACTTCCAATACTCTGGAACAGGCTACCCATCTATGTAAAGCAAAGTTCTTTATTAGCACTCTTCAAGAAAAATCTTGATGAGTGGATGGGAAATAGGAAATACACCCTGGGGATCACTTCTGTGTCTCTACTAGACAGTGGCACAGGAAAATAACTTTCTTGGATGGCGTAAGCCAGGGAACCTTGCTGGGTAGGCTTACGTAGGCCCTTGGGCCAATAACTTAGTACCTACTTATGAACCTATGTAGCTGCTGTACTTCTTGTTCATTGAGGAAGCAAAGAGACTGCAGCAAGGCTGGCACCATTGACGAAAGATTTCCTTCGCCTATCTGGGATTGAGACACCACTTGAGGCAGTAGAATGTGACTGCTCAGCTTGTCCGCTATCACGTTGGAACTCCCCAGATATGCGTTGCCACAAGAAAGTGGTTGGAAGATATCACCCTTTTCCACACTGACAGCTTTCTGGCAAAGGGGGTAGGATTTGGTTCCCTCTTGTTTGTTGATATACCATATCAATGACATATTGTCTGACTGGATCAAAACTGTTCCCACAAGAACAGCAGACTGAAAGGCTTGCAAAGGTAGGAGCACTGCTCTCATTTCCAGAACATTGATGTGCAAGCTAGCCTCTTGTGGGACCAAGTGCCTTGGACTGTTCTTCGTACATAATGCCCCCCTACCCCATCTGGGAGGCGTCCGGGAAACAAAGGGATGGCCCATTAGGATTTCTTCTGACTGCATCCACCAGGATAGATCCTTTTTGCAACTTGCTGTTATTAAGATCGGGTGAGTCATCAGATGAAAAAGAATGGACCATTGGAAGGCCAGAAGCCAAGTATTCTCATGTGAAACCTCGCCAAAGGGAGAAGGGTGACAGCCGCCGCCATAGATCCTAGGGCTTGGAGGAAATTAGAGCGGACACTTTTTTACCAGAATGAGCTGCATTTCAGACCTTATCTTTTGGAACCTGTGAAAGGGTAGAGAAGCTATACACAAAACAGTGCTGAGGCAGGCTCCTATGAATTCGAGGTCCTGAGTGGGAGACAGCTGTGACTTTGTAGTTGACTGTTATGCCCAGGGCACTGAACAAGTGTATAATGAAGTTTGTGGCCTGCAGCAGCAGATGCCTTGTGGGGGTGGTGAGGAGCCAGTCATCTAGATAAGAAAATACTCCGAAACCATGTAATCTCACGTGAGCCATGACTGCTGCCATGCATTTGCTGAACGCCCTGGGGCTATGGTGAAGCCAAAGGGCAGCACTATGAACTGGTAAAGACTTGGCCCTAGCCAAATGTGGAGAAGGCTTGAGTGTTTGTTTATCTTTATGTGGTAATACACATCTTTAAGGTCTGCAGAGCACATCCAATCATTTTCCCCTAGAAATGGGAGAACAGACTGAACTGTGATCATCCGGATTTTGTGTGCTGAACAAAGTTGTTCAGAAGGCTGAGGTCCAATACTGGCCTACAAGTCCCGTCTTCTTTGGGATGAAAAAGAACCTGGTGTAAAATCCAGATCCTATCTGGTCCGGTGGGACTTCTTGGATGACTCTTTTTGTAGCAGTTTTTGAACCTTTATGGCTGCTTTATCCCTCTGATTGAATGGGACATCAGGGATTTTTCTCAGAGATCTTGGAAGAAGGGTGAAAGGAATATGATGGCTCCTGGTAATGATTCTCTGTACTCAAGTATTGGAGGTTATTTGCAGTCAGGCTGTCGAGTGCAGTTAGAGTCTTCCCCAACTGCTTCCAGAGGTAAGCAACCAGGCTTCCTTTCAGTAGTGCTGGTAGGGTTGTCCAGAGAAGGAGTCTGTGGAACCCTGGATTTGTGGGCCACGTCTTCCGTCTGAGTTCCCCACTCTGCCCTGAGGGGAGCCGCCGACATATGTCCAGGAAAGGCCTCTGGGACTTTTTGAACCACATCTTTCCACTGCTCCAATTCCTGGACTAGGATCGCAGAGGAGTAGAAAAACAAATGCCCACAGCAGACAGGGTCTTTCCATCCTTTTCACACCTGATTAGTATGTCTTTCATCTTGGGGCCGAACAAGGATGATCTGTCAGAAGGAGCACTGATGATGGAAGACTTGAAGGGCACCACAAATTCACATGTGCATTGCCTTATAGCAATGCCAGAACCCGCTGCTCTGGTCATGCCTTCGACTGTGTGCGCACTAAACCAAATGGACAAGTTCAATATAAACTCCAGGGTGGCTAGCTGAGATATACCCTTATCTTGCACCTCATTAGACACAGCTCCAGAGAGAGTCTCTGATAACGCCTTAATCAGACCGCTCTGGAGTCTAGTAAAATGTACTATAAAGTTCAAAGACCCGAGTGCAAAGGTCGATGAAGCATAGACCAGCTTTCCAAATCTGTCCATCATCCTAGACTCCTGGTTAGGAGGATGCACAGCAGGACTCTCATCAGCAAGTTCCTTCTTGGTGGCAGCCACCACTACCATTGCATCTACTGCTGAACCCTTGGCCCAATATTGGTGGACTTCCAACGGAGAAAGAATTTTGTCTGGTCTCCGGGAAATAGGCTCCATGGAATCAGGGGCCTTCCAAAACTGCTGCTCGATTAGCTTAATAAAATCAGCAGCAGATAGGGTAACCCAGGAAGTAGATAGTTGAGCACTAAATACTTGCAAGTACACGGATTCCTCTGAGGTTTGATCTTGGGGTTTTCAGTTACCCCTCTACCTGAAGATCTCTAGGATGTCTCCAAATGAGACATCTTCAGGGGGTGATTGGAGGAACCTTCCCCTTCATCAAAATCAATGTCATTAGTGACAGATTCTTTTGGGGAATCTAGGTGCTTCCTCTTGCATGTCTTCTTATGTGGGAGAGGTCCCTTAGTGAGGATCTCTGAGGAAGACTCCCAAGAAGAGGGGTAACTTGAAGCCTTGGTGCTCACTGTCTTGTTGTGGGGATTGCTGTCAGCTCTGGACCAGAAGACATGGTAAAAGGACACTCCAATTCAGGAGGAAACAGCTGAGAGCTTGCAGAGGCTAAAGCTCTCTCTCCATAACCTAGAAGGCAGGCCCCCCAGGAAGAGACGTGGAAGCCCAGGACTGAGAAAGACCACCTCAGAACCGAAGTCAAACCCCACTCAGAGTCAGCCCTCCGAGGCAGGAGCCGGGAAGGACCTGCAATCAACAAAGTCCCAAGAGCCAAGGCCAGCTCCAGATAAAAATCAGGAGCCAATCCAAGACTCTCAGAATCAGCAGACAAGTCTCGGCCCCGGGAATCTGTCATTTCCAAGGAGGGAACTGAAGAAGTCAGAGCCACATTCAGTGCACAGGATGGGATGCCGTTAGGCACCGAGGCAGCTGGTACCGGGGGGTGGGGTCAAAGTGCTGGGCTCCAAAGCTCCAGTCTAAGTCAGAGGAGGAAACAGTAGAAGTCCCTGGAGAAGATACCCCAACTCCAGAAGGGAGAGGGGCTTCAGAAGAGGCAGGGATACCTCTGGCCACCAACAGCTGATCCACCAATCTCACGATGTCTACCTTGGAGAAACTCCTGGTGGATCAAACTGAAAAACCTGTAGGGGACTCGTGTCGTTCCATAAAGGGACTGGGCAACTAGCCGACAAAGGGGTCTATGGAAGGTAAATATCTCATCCTGGGAAGAAGATTCGGATCTGGTTTCGGCACCGAGGGGTTGGGTAGAGCCTGCTGAGTTGCCAGAGAAGTCAGCATTGAGCCGGAAACTAAAGATGGCCTGCGCCGATGCTGGTGTCGAAGGCACCATAATAGCAGTAGCTGGTGCCGAGGATTCTTGAAGCTGTAACTTCGGTACCTTTGCTTTCAGTTCCGTGAAGGCAGCTGGAACCGTATTTTTTTGTTTTGAGCCACCGGTGCCATAAGCGACACAGGTACCGAGTGGCTCTTCTTTTTGATAGGATTTGACTTAGGAGGGGAGTCAGACTTGGACAACGGCTTCACTAAAACTAGTTTTCAACAACCCTTCAAAATGAGCTTATTCCGACACTTGACCAAGGCCCGATTACTAAAGGCCTAGAAGATGTTGCAGTCTTGGTCGAGATGTGGACCCCTCCCCCAGGCAATAAACACACAAAAGATGCCCAACAGAAATGGGTATCTTTCTTCCACAGTCAATGCATTGTTTGAATCTTGAAGCGCCTTTTGGTTTTTCCACCACTGTGACAAACAGTAAGGAAACAACTTCAATACACCCAAAAAACACACACACACACACACACACACACACACACACACACACACACACACACACACACACACACACACACACACACGATAGGAGGAGGTCTACCAATGATGGTAGTGGAGAAAATACCCAAGGGTACTAGAGAAGAAAGGAATCACCAATGATGGTACTAAAAAATTATCACAAAACGTAAGAAGGTGGGAGAGGGGTTACCAACAATGGTAACAAAAATTACCAGAGGTACGAGGTAGAGAATTCAAACACACACAAAAATCATAGAGTACAATGATAAAGGTAAATACATATAAAGGTGCAGATAGTAAAAATACAAGGAATTTGCAGAATAAAGACATTTTTAAAGACTTAGCTGACAGCAACGGCTGACACTTCTTGCTGACAGAGCAGTAAACGAAACCTGGAGATAATGGAGACAGGGGCATTGTGGGTAGTCTCTTAGCTCGACATCTTTTGGCTGGCATGATCTGTATAATGGACAGGACGATTCTGAGGATCAGAACAGAGTCACATTCGTCAAGAATGAACGAAGACTGACATCCGATAAGTAGATTCTCCAAAAAGGCGCTTACTTTTAAAGATCATTAACACGACTTCTGTAGCAGCCAGATGAGAATGAGCAAATGTGAACTTGCATTAAGAGAACTGCACAGGCCTGCGGCAATACAGGATATTAGGATGGCACAGCTAACTCTGTTTTATCCAGGACACAGGTCTACATCCCCACGTGGAAGGGATGACATCCTGCTTCCTTGAGTAAGCATAATCCTGAGACATTTGCTGTTCAGGCAAATGTCAATCTGTGGCTGATTCCCATTTAAAATCAGTAGTACTGCAAAACTGACATTACAGAGTACATTTGTCTGCCCAAAAAAAGCTAAGCCACAGAGATCAGATGGAATGCCTCCCAGCATCCTCAGGAATCTGGAAAGTGCATCAGTGCAGAACATGAGAACTGGAATATTGGAAGCATGAAATGCCTCTACAAAGTGGGGGAGAAATAAAACTTGTGGATCTACATTACTGTTAGTCCTAAAAGTAGTAGCAATGATGCAGTTGATAAAATTCTGAAGGAGATAGAATTCTGAAGGACCTCCTAGAGAACATCAGTCTTCCAGGACAGCAAACAACATGGGTTCTTGGACAAAAGCAGCAGTCAGAATTGATCCAATTTTATAACTGTGAACAAGAAAATATGGCAAGTAATTACTGGTGGGTATGGTCAGCCTAGACTAATCAAAGGCCGATAACTCTGTCCCCCCCACAGGCATCCTACTGAAAAGGCTGGAGATTTGGGGTTGTGGACAAGATCTAGGATACAAAAGGTTCCATGTCTGAAGGGTAGACCTCAAACAGCTGTGGAAACAGGAATAACATTAGTAATATGAACAGTTGCTGGTGATGGTGTAACACAGTGGTCATTCCTGGGTCCACTACTCTTCAGTGCATTTGTTTCAGACAAATCTGAGGGAAAACAGAGAAGGATCACCTTCTCTTACAATGAAATACAAACAAGTCCACCAGCAGCAGCAAAAAAAAGAGGCAAGTCAGATGGAAAAATCAGGAAAAGCAGACCAAGCTGACAAAAAAGTAACAGTTCAACAGGGTGCAGTGTGGCCTGATGCAGTGGAACATGGCAACAAAGCAAGAAATTATATGGGTTACTCATTACACCTGGTCTAGAACACCAAGAGTACAGTAACAGTGTGGTAGTAGTAGCAAGCACAATTCTAGTGCAAACAATCATGGACAGAGTCCCCTGAAGCAAAGAGGTAATGCTATAACTAAAAAAAAAAATGGTTAAGCTATACATTTATTAAGTTGTGCAGTTGTGGAAGTCATGTAATAGGACTGTGATTAAAATGCTTGAAGAAGTCCACAGGATATCTACTTGGAGGTTGTGTGGGACAGAGGAGAAATTATATGGCCAGAAACTGCAGCAGCTGAAGCACTTATTACAGATCGAGATAGGATGGTCATAGTTTTTGTGTACAAGATCACAATGGGGACCTATGAAGAGGACGCATGAAGGAAAGGATGGGTAAGAGAAGTGATTTATCTATTTTTTTTTTTATTAGACAAGTAATCCACCATGTACAATTAACTCTTTTCAAGGGAGAATATGAAGCAATGTGTACAACTGCCAATTGTCAAATGGAAAATGAAGGAACCCAAAAGTATATGATGAAGCTAGTAAGCAGCTCAAAGCTTTGATCCTCTGAGCTAAACTGCCAGACTGGTGGCAGTCATAGCATTTTACTACTGCCTGGCTCTGCAAAAGTACTACCTTATGGAAAGGGTTTTGGACACGGGGAATGGACTACAAGAATGGGAATTGAAAAAGGAGCCTCAACTGTATTCCAGAGAAATGGACAGGTGCAGAGCCAGGGAGATGCAGCTAAAGTAGAAGTTTACAGGACTTGTATCCATACTATACTAGTTATATAGATTATGAGTGTACTGTTTTGTTTTATAGAACTTTAGCAGTGATAGTTACTTATTACTCATTTCACCAAGTCTTATTTTGTTAGTAAGTATTAGTATTTATAGCACACTCCGTAAGTAGTTTCTCTAAGAAAGTGGAGAAGACATCTGCTTTAAAGTACCCAAGACTATCAGCGGGCATCACAAATATGTATGCTCATCCTGAACAACAAAAGAGAACCCAACGTCTGCAGGACCATTTGACGCTAAACTTCTCTCTGGGCATATCATAAGAAAAATCTGCATAAAATGGCACAACTTACAAAAATAATTTCAGCATCAGCAAAATACTGTAAACTGAAAAAAGGATACACATTTCAGATTGTTTTAGGATCTTGTCTGCAGAAATTACTTATGCAATACTCAGAATGAGACAATCAACTATTTTCTTCACTGGCAAAAAGAATTAAGATGACTGTATGCCTATTTTCTCTGCTCAGCAAAGCTGTTTCAAATATTCACAGCATAATTCAGAAGCCAGGTATCTGTAAAGAAGTTTGTCTGCTGAGAAAGATCTAGTTGGATGACTAAATGTCCGTCTCTGGCTCATCTACTTCATATTAAAAGTCTGCCCAATGATAATCATGATGAGCATCAAATCTTATTTCATGAATAGTAAATAAAGAACAATGAAATAGAAGCAAAGGTTTTTTAGTTACACCTTGAATTTTTGTGTAGTTACTACATAATTTTTCAAAGATAATAACCATATGAAATGTCAGGATCCATTTTAGCCAGGGTTGAAATATGGAGACTAAATGGCTGAAAAAAGTGGGTTTTCATATACCAATTCCAAGATGGTAATTTCTCTGAATATTCCCTTTTCTCCATGGACTGGCAGGCAATCTCAAAGTTGCAAAATACAAGCTTGGGATGCAGGGGGGGTTGCCCTCTCCCCAAAAAAAACAATTTCAAAGAAGAAGAGTGATGTTCAGAATTACTTCTTTTCCTGGATTTTCTTTTTTTTTTTTTTGTGCATCTACAATCAGCATTATGAGTGTCAACATTTCAACAGGGAAGTCATAAAAAGATCTCATGGTTCAAGATTATTATAAATGTACTTCAGGCTTATGAAACAAAATATGATGTTTCAATTTAACTAAATCTTATAAAATTCTTAGCAATGGTAAAAAGTAAAAAGTAATGTCTTTTAGCTTTTCCCAGTTAGGGGTCGCCACAGTGGAACGCCGGTCCGCTAATGACTGGCAGTAGATTTATACGGTCCCGAGATGCCAGCCTGATGCCCAACCTTAAACGAAGGCACATCCATTCACGCATGCACTTACCTACATGTCTTTAAACATCACTCGACTGCAGGGAGGACATGCAGACTCCACACAGAAGGTGCTCCAGCTGAAAATTGAACCAGAGAAGCTCTTGCTGTGAGGCGACAGCGCTAACCACTGCACCACCACCGCCTCTTCTTAGCAATGGTAAACCACCTTAATCATTTAACATGGAATGGTAAACCACCTTAATCATTTAACATGGATAAAATCAGACGAAAGATTAAATAAGGGCCAACCATTTCTTTAGTACTCTGCAATAGGGCAAATACTACTACCATGAACTAATCAATATTATAACGCATAGCACTTAAACTTGCAAACAATGTTAAGGCAATGATTTTCTACACAAGCTGCAACAATCCTCCTAACGGCTTTAGTGCATTACCTCTTCTTTCTCCTGCTTTGCTTGCTTGCGTTCTGCTGCTAGATTTTTCTTTTTAGTGAAAGTGAAATGTGCATCTTCTTCTGCTTTCTGCATTAAATTCTTTTTCCTTTCATATTCATCGGCAAGCTCTGAAGAGTTGCTAATTTGTTCAAAAAGCTGGGTCCTCTCTTTGGGTTTTTTCACTGCAATTGATTCAACTGCACCCTATGACACAAAGAACAGTATTACTAAAATTTAACCAGGCTGGTACAGTCTATTTTAGCTCTTTAGAAAGTTAGAAATTCTATAAGGCAATATTGTTTTTACGACGATATACTGTTGTAAACAATCCCATTTACGTCTATTCCCAAAGGAAAACAAGAAATAGCAGTAAAGTCCCCAAACCAATTATAAGTTATGTGAAATGAAATAAAAAATACAACTGTGTAGGTAGCTTTTTCCCTAGATCGTTTTTGTGCACCTCCCATGCCTGTAACCACCAAGCCACTACCATTGCCCATATGTTCGCCTGTCTCCTAGGTGAGAGCAACCCATGGTGCAGCCATTGCAAATGCAGCCATCTGGAATACTTTCTGTTATAGTCCTAACTTTGTTAATCTGAGCACCTCTCCTTGTGTGTGCACTCCCATACAAGCCTCACATTGTTTTCCAAACTAACATCCCCTGATCCTAAGACCAGGACCATCACCTGCATGGAAGCAAACAAGATGTTTGGGACACCAAACTCCTCCCTTCAGGATGGATGAGCTATAGTACACCATTTCCATCTACCCTCTACTATCCAGCTCTTCCAGGACCAGAGCCACTAAGCAAAATTAGGTTACTAGAGTTGCAGTCAGGGCTTTATCACCTCTACGTCAAACAGATGGGCTCAGCTGTATAAGTAACTTATCATAACGGCACATTATCAAGGTCACTCTTGCAGTCATCACATTTGTAACCTCTGGAACAGGCAAAATCCAACATCAAGCCTGACTCTCGGAATTATGCACCCTTCCTCCCTCTCTCCAGCTGGGGCAGATGCAAACCTCTAAGATGTTCCTTGTATAAAGGGTGCATCTGCATGTGCCATATTTCTTTCTTTCTCCCTCCCAACAAGAGGTTGGAAGCAAGGAGTCCCTCCTTAGCAGTAATTCCTAATAACCTGCCCTTTTAGTGTCAGTCTGGAATAACAAAGGAATGCAGTACACTCTAGGCAGCATGATTAAAAGGGAGAAACACATCCTTATATGGTTTATAATGAAATAGGAGTTGGAGGGAAGTCCCCATTAAGATACAGCAGATGGTGTTAGGAAAACGAACTGTAAAACCAATTTTACTCTAGCAGCTACTATTACACTAAGTTACCTACAAAACTGTGCAGAAAGATGAAGCTCTTACTGTGACCCAGACAACTGGGTTCAATTAGCGGCCCTAGCACTGAGGGAGCCAGGCAAGGGGAGGAGGACTGAAATGAAGGGGCATGGTCCACTCACCTTTTTTGGAACAGGGGTACTGAATGGTCCATATAGCATGTAGGAAGTGCAGCTAAGAAAGCCACCTCCCATGCATAATGGGTGGAAGTAGGACTGCATGCTGGCAACGTCCCTCAAGGGCCAACAAGCACAGATGACCCACTGTACATCCTTTTTCAGCTATATAATATGGGTATCTGCAGGGAACATAAGGAAGCACACCCAAATGACTGTCCAAATGACAGCCCCTTCAGGTGAAAGTACAGTTTTGTACCTACCATAAATGTAGATGTTCGAAGATCCACATTGCTGCAGTCCTTACACTTGGGTAGTCCGCTGTCCTCGGTCGGCCCGAATATCAAAGTATAAGGCTGACGTCGGTCAAGGCGCATTTGACTGACATCAGGACGTCAGGGTACAAATGCGCATGACCGACGTCATATCCTCAGTCTTTTCTTGCCCCAGATGTCAGAAGACCCTAAAAATAAAGGTCAAAACCAAAAGACAGCAAACAACCAACCAACCACCCTTGCACTAACTATATGTACAATATATACAATATACACAATATGTACAACCCAACCCACACAACCACCTCTAACTGCAGAGGGAAGGAGGGAGGGTAATTGGACTGCAGCAATGTGGATCTTCGAACATCTACATTTATGGTAGGTACAAAACTGTACTATGTTCTTCATCTCACATTGCTGCAGTCCTTACACTTGGGTAGAATCCCAAAGCAGAGGTAAGGGAGGATGGCTAACTACAAGGAAGCAGGAGCTGCCAAAATGCCCTGCAAAACAGCAGTGGCAAAACCAGCCCTGGATTTAGAGTAAAGTGGCAGGTGATAATGCCTAGAGAAAGTATGCACTGAACTCCAAGTAGCTGCCTCCAAAATATCCTTGGTTGCCACTCCCCTCAAAAAAGCTGTTGAAGTGGCAATAGCCCTAGTGGAATGAGGCCTAATCCCAGCTGGAACTTCTTTGCCATGATGGGAATAACAGAAAGCAATGCAAAACCCAATCCACTTAGAAATAGTTTGTTTTGACACAGGCTTGCCCTGAGAACTCAAAGCAAAAGAAACAAACAACTGCTGAGACTGCCTGAACCCTTTAGTTCTGTCCAAATAATAACGCAACTGCCTGTGTACATCTAAAGTGTGCAAAATCTTTTCCCCTTTATTTTGTGGATTTGCATAAAAAGTAGGCAAATGAATAGTTTGGTTTAAAGCCACACTAGAAACCACCTTAGGCATAAAGGAAGGATTAGTACGTAATGATACCCTATCCTTATGGAAAATCAAGAAAGGCTCAACCGCCATAAGGGCCTGCAATTCAGAAACCCTTCTTGCAGAGGTAATTGCCAACAAAAATGCAGTCTTCCATGATAAATATTTCAACTCAGAAGTAGCTGCAGGCTCAAAAGGTTGTAGAGTGAGTTTCTCCAACACAAAATTGAGATCCCAAGCAGGAGTAGGAGCCCTTCGTGGGGTCTTATATTCTTTGCCCCTCTAAGAAATTGCTTGAACAAAGGATGAGAAAACAATGGTGGGTCACAATCATAGTGAGCCGAAATTGCTGCAGCATGAACCTTAATAGAAGAGAAAGACAAACCTTTGTCCAATAACTCAGTTAGATATTGAAGAGCCACACTCAAATTAGGCTCAGAAACATCAAAATCTTTTGCTGCACTCCAAAATAAAAATCTCTTCCATTTATCTGCGTACACTTTCCTTGTACTAGGCCTTCTAGCTTCCAAAATCACATTCAAAACTTGTTATGGAAGTTGAGACCCTCTATGGTTCAAAACAGAATATGCCAGGCTGTTAGGTGAAGAGAGTGAAGCTTGACATTCAGCAAATGGCTGTCCTCCTGTGACAACAGGTGTGGAATCGAAGGCAAAGGCCATGGAGGCTTCCGTACCAGACTCCTCAATAATGGGTACCAGTGCTGTCGAGGCCAATCTGGAGCTATTAAAATCATCCTTGGCTTGTCCTGTCTGACCTTTAGAAGTACCTTTGGGAGGAGAGGCAGAGGAGGAAAGGCATACACATGAAGATTGTTCCAATTGAAAGAAAGAGCATCCACTCTCCAAGCTGTGGGATGAAACCTTTTGTGCAAAACTTTGGCAGCTGATGGTTCAGTGGAGAAGCGAACAGATCTATGTCTGGAGTTCCCCATGACACTGTCAATTTCTGAAATACATGAGGATCCAATTTCCACTCGTGGGGATCCATAATCCGTCTGCTCAACACATCTGCTAAGGAGTTCTGTGCTCCTGGCAGAAACCTTGCCTGAAGATTGAGCTGTAAACTGAGAGCAGTCTCCCACAAAATCATTACTTGCCTGCATAGAGGATAAGAATGTTCCCCCTTGCTTGTTAATGTACCACATGACAGTTGTGTTGTCTGTTAGAATCAACACCTGCCCTGGAAGAAGTAATTCCTTGAAAGCTATTAATGCAAACTGGACTGCTAACATCTCCTTCATGTTGATATGTAGATGTTGTAGTCTGACAGGCCACTTGTTTTGTATCCACTTTCCATTTAGATGAGCTCCCAAGCTTTGTCTGAGGCATCTGTCGTTAAAATCTGACTCGCCTCTGGCCGGGTCACAGAGAGTCCCTTGTTTAGGTGACATTCCTGAGCCCACCATAAAAATTCCTTTTGAATGCAAGGTATTATTTGAATGACAGTGTCCAGATCCTGGCAGTGCTGTGTCCATACATTTTTGAGATACCATTGTAGCTTCCTCATATGCAGTTTGGCATTGGGAAGCACCAGAATACAAGATGCCATGAACCCTAATGCTTGAAGGACTGTCCTTGCAGTCAGCACGGACTGATGAGATAGTTGATGGAAGTAAAGGGATAGACTCCTTTGTTTGTCCGGGGTTAAAAAGGCCATCTGGGATGCTGTATTCAGTCTTACACCCAGAAAGCACATGTCCTGAGAGGGTACTAGACTGGACTTTATTTCGTTCACAGAATACCCTAGGCATCTTAGCACTGCTATCACATATTCCAAATGATGAAGAAGCTCTTCCCTTCCTTGAGCCAGAATCAGGCAATCGTCCAAATAAGGATAGATTTGTATTCCTTTTAGCCTGAAGAAAGCTATCACTGGAGCCAGAACTTTCGTGAACACTCTGGGCGCAGTAGATAAGCCAAAGGGCAATGCAGAGAACTGATAGTGAGAAGTCCCAGCTCGAAAACGCAGATACTTCCTGCAACTTAGTCTGATTGGAACATGAAGGTAAGCCTCCTTGAGATCCAAAGTTACCATCCAATGATCTTTGCCCAGCAGAGGTAAAAGCTGCTGCAACGTCAACATTTTGAACTTGGGAATGTCCAGATAAGTGTTGAGGATAGATAAATCCAAAATTGGTCTCCACGTGTTCCCCTTCTTTGGTACTAGGAACAGGCGAGAATAAAATCCTAGGCCCACTTCTGGCATAGGGACCGGCTGTATGGCCCCTATTTGGAGCAACAGAGAAACCTGCTTGTGAGCTTCTATTCTTTGTTGAGGAGGAACGTCTGGCATGCCTTTGAAAGGAGGCAAGGTATGGAAATAAAACCTGTAGCCGTGGTGTATGATATCCAATACCCATCTGTCTTGGGTAATTAAACTCCAATTTTCTTTGAAAAGTGCCAACCTTCCTCCCAAAGGTGCTGCCAGACGAGAAGGCTCTGGCAGCTGAAAAGGTAGGTCATTGGGTCTGTTTACGAAAGGACTGACCCCTGCCCTCACCTGAAGACTGTGCAGGAGAACTCCCTGTTCTAGGCCTGAAAGAGCCCTGAGCTCTACCCCTACCACGTCTAGATCTACCCCTAGACTGGGAATCATAAGAATGATATGTCCACCCCTTAGTAGGCCAATTTCTACTAAACTTTGGAGGCTGGACCTGCAAAAAATCTTTAACAGTCTGCATAGACTTAGCCTTGTCCTCCATTTTCTTTAAAACTGTCTCAACAGGAGGACCAAACAACACGTCAGATTGTAAAGGAGCATCTAAAATCCTCGTTTTAACATGATCAGACAAATTCTGATCCCGTAGCCAGGCATGCCTGCGAAGAACTGATCCAGTGGCAGCCACCTAGACGAGGCCTGTACAGCATCAAAACCACATTGCAAAGAATGCTTACCCACCTGTTCAGAAACATGCACTAAATCTTGCAACTCTTTACAATCAATACCTACCGCCAGAGCATCAACCTTAGACTTTAATTGTGAAAGGAGATAATTCTGGTATTTCAACATGTGAAACTGGCAATTCAAAGCCCTCATAGCCAGAGTGGAAGAAGTATAAACTTTCTGTCCCCATCTATCCAAGGCCCTAGCCTCTTTGTCTGCAGGAACCGGATTCTTAACAACAGAAGCCTTAACACCTTTAGGCCCCTGACTAACAGTTTCTGGGTCAGCCCTAGGACTCTTAAAAAGATACTTATGAGCTTCAGGCACCCTGTAATACCTATCCGGCTTAACAGGAGCAGGAGGCAAAGAATCAGGATTAAGAGAAGCCTCTGTAAAAACATCTTCTACTACATCCAAAACAGGAGGTATAGCCAAAGGCCTATGTTGGGGTAAAAACAAAAATTCCCTAAGCCTTTTCCTGGAATCAGAGAAGTCCTGACCTTCCCAGTTAAAATGCTCCCTCATGGAATGAAGAGTTTCTGAAAAAGAAAAATCCTCAGGAGGAGAAGCAGAAGGAGTAGAATCATCCACATCAGAATCAGAATAAGGAGAATACTCCTGCAAGTCTTCAGCCGAAGACTCTGAAACATCTGAAGCCTGCTCAAAACCCCCCAGCTCAGACTCCATCCTAGGCCTCTTATCAGGAGGGGGCATAGAACCCCTAATTAAAGTAATCAAATCTTCTGCCATTTTAAGCATATGCTTCTTGGGCACAGTACCTGAAGAGCTAGGGGTAACACCAACTGAAGCCAAACCTGGCCTGCCCCTGGGAGAAGCCTTTGAAACAGAAGGAGAGGGCCTAGCCACCCTAGGAAGGGAGGAGAGTATAGTAACCTGAGAAGCCCCCTCAGCCTGACTTGCCTCCTGAGAGGCCACATCTTGCAATAATAAGGTCTCACCCTGGGAACACAAAGAAACCTCCGGTGGAGCCACCGGCTCCACCGACACCTCTAAAGAACCGGCGTCCGGTACAGACGGTTCTTCTAGCCTAGGCTTAACTGCCTTGTCCTTGCGCTTCTTGAAGAAGCGGGCCGGAGCATCCGACGGCATTTTATAATTACACCGCTTCCCAAAGACTAACCTTGCACAATCCAACCTTCTCTTTATAGTGCGTTTATTAAATCTAGCACAAGAGCGACAGCCAACAACGTCGTGCTCAGGCCCTAAGCAAGGAATACACAAAGTATGATAATTTCTATGCGGTATCTGTTTCCCACAAGAAATGCAATTATTGACTTTTTCTGACATCCGTAAATCACTGAGGCAAGAAAAACTAAAATATTCCCAACGGGTACTTAGCCAACTTTGAACTCGGTCTGAAACTTCGAAATCGAAAAATCTCAGAACGCCAACCGGCACTTGCAATGCTGCTTCTGCATCGGACCATGCGGCAAAAAAGACTGAGGATATGACGTCGGTCATGCGCATTTGTACCCTGACGTCCTGATGTCAGTCAAATGCGCCTTGACCGACGTCAGCCTTATACTTTGATATTCGGGCCGACCGAGGACAGCGGACTACCCAAGTGTAAGGACTGCAGCAATGTGAGATGAAGAACATTGTTCATTATGGGGAACTAATGAGACAACTGGCCAGGAGGAGGCTGACAGTCAAGAGTCAACTGGTGTAAAGAGTGCCAAAAACAAAAAAGTTGCAGAACAGATCTATGTGACTCGTGTGGACTACTGCTGAAATCATTATGTCTGGAACGACTTCCAAAGCTGTCTACAAAGATCTCAATAGTGGAGGTGACTAAGGTACAGGGGAGTACTGCAAAAGTCCCTTCAATATAACAGAGTGCAATTCAATATATCTGTGCAATGTTTGCTGTGGATCTTGCAGCAAAACACAATGCAATAACCTAGCTATTCAGATATGACTTGTCTTGATACTGGCAATCTTACCCGCCAAGCGCTCTGAATTGTGTGGCATGATCTGCACTGAACATTGTCCAAGGCTACTTAACTGCTCCGCACTGAACAGTGGTGGCTCCGCTCTGCATTTTCTGATTGGCTCATATACCACAATTACAGCCAATTGGCATTTAAGTATATGACAAAAAAATGAATCCAAGCTCCGAAACGACACCACTCCATTTATTACATCTAACTTAAAAAAGAGTTTAAAATAAGTGTTTTCGTTTTACACTGTGTTAAAACGTCCTCAGACTTCAAATTGATTAAATACAATCCCCTTTTATATCATCCATAAAAACACACATAGTAACTCCAAATCGATCTGGATCAAGGAAACCACCACACCCCAAAGTTACTGATGGCACCACATGAATTCCCCGATATTCAAATACTGTAAAGATATAAAATAAAGCATACATAAAGCAATTGAAAAAATTGAAAAAGGCATATGTACACATCAACTCTATAGCACTGAGAATAATTAATAAAACATTAAGCATAAACTTAATATTAAATTCTCAAACAAAAAGGCAGGTTGGAATTAGCATGTTAATGCCCTGAATTTAAGCAAGGGTGCTATGTTCACGTGTTCATTTGAACTGGGCCAGTTGTAAGCATTCCAATGAACCTGCCAATAAATCTCCCTTGCTTCCAAGAGCATTTTAACCCCCCACCCCCCGGTAAATTCTTAGGCTTCCCAGCACCGTGAATTTAAATGAATGGTCAGGATATTCCAAAATGTGTTTATATAGTGCATTCGTTAATTTACCTTTCTTGATTTCGAACAAATACTCATATATTCTTTCATGGACTTTTCTCTCCATCTTGCCGATATTGAAGGCGTCACAATATTGACAGAGAGCCACATAAATCAGTCCCTTACTATTACAATCCATCTTTTCCCTTATTCTTACCATTTTACCATTACATTTTTAATCTATCACCCTCCTTCATCCATTTACAATATGAACAGCGACTACATTGAAACATTCCAACATTATACAATCTACTTGAAAAAGAAGTTATGTACTTACCATAACGTTCCATGTGAGTTGTTTATCTCGCCTTTATTCTCACTGATGGGTTCAGAGCCGATCCTCAGCTCTGACACAGCCGATAGCAAAGCTCAAGATTTGCCAGTAGCTCGAGACCAAGCCCCTTATCCCACAATGCACTGCTGGAATTACCTCAGATCTTGTTTGCTGCGAGTAACATTATATATATATATATATATATATATATATATATATATATATATATATATATATATATATATATATATACACATACACACACACATACCCTTTTATTTATTTCTACCAAGAACACAAGAACACTTCCCGAAGGGGAAGAAGAAATACTGAATAACCAGGATGGTACTAGCCTCTAAGTCAACAGTCAGCCAGGAGGGGGAAGGAGGGAGGGACGTGAGAATAAAGACGAGATAAACAACTCACATGGAACATTATGCTAAGTACATAACTTCTTTATGTGAAGTTGTTAAATCTCGCCGTTTATTCTCACTGATGGGTAGTGTCCCTAGCACCCTCAATCTTGGGTGGCTCATGGAAGTATGTTCTTCAGTACTGTGGAACCAAAGGAAGACCTGTCCCCTTGAAGCCTTATATACTCTGTAATGTGTGATAAAGGTATGAGGCTTAGACCAAGTGGCTGCAGCGCAAATATTGTCAAGGGGCAATTTAGCTTGAAAAGCAGAAGACGTAGAGACGGCTCTGGTAGAATGAGCCTTAAGTTTGTGTATTAATGGCATGCTCGCATTCTCATAAACAGAGGATATACAATCGGATAACCATTTAGAATAGGTTGTTTTAGCCACTGGATTGCCTTTTCTGGCTTCTGAGAAAAATACAAAAAGTTCATCTGATTTTCTAATATCTTTAGTTCTGCCAAGATAAAATCTGAGCTGTCTGTGTACATCAAGTTTGTGCAGCATGTATTCCAATTTTCTAGCGTAGTGAGGGGTTTGTTCTGAGAGATACTCTATCAGAATGGAAAATCATGTAAGGTGGTCTGATAGATAATGCTGGAAGTTCTGACACTCTGCGGGCAGAAGTTAATGGCCACAAGAAAAATAGTTTTCTGGATAAATATCTGAGATCACAAGAAGATGCTGGTTCAAAAGGAGGAAGAATAATTTGAGACAGCATAAAGTTTAAATTCCAGGGAGAATAGGGAATTTTGATAAATTAGATAATTTATAGCCCATAACATTTGAGCCACCAAACCCAATGTGAAAATTTGAGATGGCAACTAACTGGACTCTAACTGTAGCAGCTGCTGCCCCTTCCTTAAAAATCTTTGTCAAGAATTCTAAAATAGATGAAAGCGGAGCTTGGAAAGGGTCAATTTTCTGCGTGTTGGCCCAAATGGCTTGTGAGAAGACAAGAGAATTTGTCTTGTATCTTCTGAAATTGAATGAAGCCTGGCAATTAGGGGAAGTGGATTACCCAAGCAGTCAGTTTCAGGGACTGTAGTGAAGGATGGAGGTCCCCTGACGGGTGCGTCAGAAGGTTCAGAATTGGGTCCAGAATCCATGGATCTTCCAACAGATAATGGTGGAGAAACGGGAACCAAATCTGTCGCGGCCAGTAGGGGGCTATGAGAATAACAGTCCTTCCCAGCGATTTTGCTTTCTGTAAAAATCTGGGTACCAATGGGAAAGGTGGAAATACATAAAGGAGACCCGGGGGCCAAATCGTGTAAAAGTGCATCTCTCGGGGGATGACCGATAAGTAGTATTAGGGTAAAGTAGCTTCTGCATTTTGAATTGATGTGGCTGGCAAAGAGGTCGCAGCAAGGCTGGCCCCATTTGCGGAAAATCAAGTCCGCAATCTGTTTGAGAGACCACTTGTGAGGGAGCAATATCACCCTGCTTAGCTTGTCCGCTATCATGCTGGATATCACTGGGATGTGCGTTGCTAACAGAAAATGCTGGGACGACACAGCCCATTGCCAGACCCTGAGGGCTTCTCGACGAGGAGGGTAAAGACTTGGTTCCGCATTTCTTGTTCAAGTACCAGACTACTGACATGTTGCCCATCTGAATTGCAATAGTCCCTAGAGGGAGACAGTCCTGAAAGTACTGCAACGCCAGAAGTACCGCTTCTCAAGTCTAGAACATTGATGTGCAGATGTGATTCTTGATCTGTCCATGTGCCTTGGACAGTCTTTCCCTGAAAAAGCCCCCCCCCCCCTATCAGGGAAGCGTCCGTGCTCACAGTGGTACTGGGGGGGGGGCAAAGGGTCTTCCAATTGGGACATGAAGCGACGTCAACCACCACCGAAGGTCTCTCTTGCAAGAATCCGTGATGTGGTGCATCGGTAGTTTCTGGTACGACCACTGAGCAAAGAGGAGCCACTGAAGAATTCGCATATGCATCCTTGCGAGTAGTATAGCCAGGATCGCTGCCACCATCAAACCTAGCACCTTCAAGACCTCTGCTGCTGTAGGTTTGCTCTTTGACACCAGTGAGCTGACGTGTTGGCAGAGAAATGAGACTCTTCGATAGGAAGATGTAGAGTGGTAACTGAGGTATCTAACTCTGCTCCTATAAAAACGATATGCTGTGATGGCAATAAGGCAGACTTTTCGAAGTTGATTGTAATGCCTAACTGATGGCAGAGTGTCAGTGTATTGTGTTGCCTGAGTCAATTAATGCCTGGTGGTAGCGGTGAGGAGCCAGTCGTGTAGATATGGAAACACCTGGAATCCTAGACGTCTCAGGTGAGCCGTGACCACTGCCATGCATTTGGTGAACACTCTGGGGGCTGTAGTGAGACCAAAGGGCAGGGCTCGAAACTGGTAATGATTGGCTCTCAGCTGGAAACGCAGATGATCTCGGGAGCATCTGTTCATTATTATGTGACAGTACGCGTCTTTGAGATCTATGGAGCACATCCAATTGCCTTTCCCTAGGAATGGACTGAAGCGTGACCATTCGGAACTTCTCTTTCTTTACGAACTGGTTGAGTCTGCTGAGGTCCGAAATAGGTCTCCAGTCCCCTGTCTTCTTTGGTACCAAAAAGAATCTTGAGTAAGTTCCGAATCCAACTTGGTCTGCTGGGACTTGTTGGATGACTCTTTTTTTCTAGCAATCTGTGGACCTCTACGATTGCTTGTTCCCTGAGATTGGGTGGAACATCTGGGATTCCCTTTACAGGAATGGGAGGGGAAGAGAACGGTATGAAATAGCCTCTGGAAATGATGTTTTTTACCCATGTATCTGTTATGTTTAGCCAGGCTTTTGGGTACAAAGACAAGCGACCCCCGACTGCCTCCAGAGCCGAACAGTCGGGCCCCCTTTCAGGGGCACTGATAGGGTTGACCAGAGAACTGACCCCTGTCACCCTGTTGCTGCGAACCCCCTCTGCTGCGGGGGCGGCATCTTCCGTTATAACCCCCTCCTCTGCCTCTAGAGGGGGTTTCTCCACATGTGTCCTGAAAGGCTCCCTGTGCTTTTCGGAACCACATTTTCCCTCCCCTAGGGCCCTTGGGGTAGGGCAGAGCAGGGGTAGAAAAACGGACTCCAACGGCAGATAAGGTCTTGCCTTCCTGCTCACACCTGGTTAAAGTTTCCTTTACTTTGGGCCCAAACAGTGATGAGCCATCAAATGAGGTGTTAATAAAGGAAGACTTAAAGTGTTCCGCAAAGGAACAGAGACATATCCAGGCTTGTCTTCGAAGAGCAATGCCCGAACTAGTGGCTCAACTTGAACCATCAGCTGCATAGGATACGAGACGCATGGACAAGTTTACCACTGAATTTAGGGTAGCAAGCTGGGCGTTGACTTTGTCGGCCACCCCTGCAGCTAATGTTCCCTGGAGAGTATCTCCTAGCTCTTTCAGGAAATCTCTTTGTAGTCTCTTAAAGTGGCTTAAGTAGTTCAGTGATCGCAGAGAAAAAGTCGCTGAACTAAACATGCGTTTCCCATATCTATCCATGACCCCAGAATCTCTGTTAGGAGGATGCATAGATGTGGATGTCTCAGACACTTCCTTTTTGGTGGCTGCAGCTACCACTATGGCATCAACAGGCACTCCTTTTGTCAAAAATGGCTTGTCCACTGGGGCAGACATGAATTTATTGGGCTTACAAGGAACAGGTTCCATGGCCCCCAGTGACTCTCATGCCTTACGAGAGATCAGTTCCATGAACTCATCATAAGGCGGAGACACCCAAGAAGTGGAAGGTTGAGACCCAAAAGCCTTCAAGAGCATGGACTTGTCGTCAGTAGGGGCCTTGGACTGCCAATCACCCCTCTGTCTAAGGATCTCTAGTATCTCTGCAAAGGAGATATCCTCAGAGGGGAATCGAGGGGACCCTTCTGACTCATCCAAGTCCGTGTCAGATGTCAGAGTCTGAGTGCCTCCTCTTGCACAATATCTTCCTGGGCACCCCCTCAGTGGGGGGATCTGGGGAGGTCTCAGAAGAGCAGGGGACACCCTGTGGGGGTACTTGAGGCTTGGGGTCTCTACGCTTGGGGAGACCGGCAGAAGAAGAAGCAGACACAGGAGCTTGAGGGGAGAGGGAAGGCTGAACCGATGCTGATGTTGTCTTTGGAGATAAAACTCTCATAGCATCGAAGGCACCATGGCTCCGACGAGAAGGAGTGGATGGACCCGAGAATACCGTCCAATCCTCCCGCAACAAAACCCTGGGCAATGAGCCTGAGGTAGGAGCCGAGCTCATCCGAGCCGAAGCCCCGAGAGGAAGAGTCGGCACCAACAAATCAGTTCGACTATCTTCCCCGGACCCGATGGGAGAGCGTCGGCTCCTAGAGTCCTCGGTCGGTGCCGAGGACATCCGAGTAGATGGAGCCGATAACACCGGTGCGGGTATCTGTTCCTAGTGTTCGATAATGATCAGTTCAGTATCCTTCTGCTCCAAGAGTCCAGTACGGCTCGGAGGAGGAGTAGACAAATCCGGTTCCATGGTCTTTGGCACTGACGAGCTGGTCGGGGCCGACAACAATTTGGCAAGTCCTGGTGCCTGTAAAAGATTCTGCACTAGCTGATCCATGTCCAAATCTGAAAGGCTGAATGAGGACTTAGCTGAATGCACAGAAGGTGCTGACTGGAGCAGAGGAGAAGAGGGAACTTCAGAGACCGGCTCCAATACTGAGAGCTGGCTCTGAATCAAAGGTACACTTGGTTCCGAGGTCTGTGGAACCGATGACTCTCCCTCTGAAGTTTTCACCTTTTTTGTCACTTTATCTGTAGATTTTGTGGATTTTGAGGATTTGGAGGACGTGCTAGGAGTCCCCGTGGACTATGATGTTTGCAGACAACATTGTGATCTGTAGTGAGAGTAGGGAACAGGTGGAGGAGATCCTGAAAAGGTGGAGATATGCTCTAGAGAGAAGAGGAATGAAGGTCAGCAGGACTAAGACAGAATATATGTGTGTGAATAAGAGGAAGGATAGAGGAATGGTGAGGATGCAGGGAGTAGAGGTGGCGAAGGTGAATGAGTTTAAGTACTTGGGATCAACAGTTTAGAGTAATGGTGAGTGTGGAAGAGAGGTGAAGAAGAGAGTACAGGCAGGATGGAGTGGGTGGAGAAGAGTGTCAGGAGTAATTTGTGACAGACGAGTACCAGTAAGAGTGAAAGGGAAGGTCTACAAGAGGGAAGTGAGACCAGCTATGTTATACGGGTTGGAGACAGTGGCACTGACAAAAGGCAGGAGTAAGAGCTTGACGTGGCAGAGTTGAAGATGTTAAGATTTGCACTGGGTGTGACGAGGATGGACAGGATTAGGAATAAGTATATTAGAGGGTCAGCCCAGGTTGGAAGGTTTGGAGACAAAGCCAGAGAGGCAAGATTACGTTGGTTTGGACATGTGCTGAGGAGGGATGCAGAGTATATTGGGAAAAAGATGATAAGGATGAAGCTGCCAGGTAACAGGAAAAGAGGAAGGCCTAAGATAAGGTTTTTGGATGTGGTGAGAGAGGATAAACAGGTGGTTGGTGTGACAGAGCAAGATGCAGAGGACAGGAGGAAATGGAAAGAGTTGATCTGCTGTGGCGACCCCTAATGGGAGCAGCCAAAAGAAGAAGTAGAGGAGGATGTGCTAGTACCCTCATGGCTACTCAACACCTCAGAAAAGGAATGCTGTAATAATCCCCTGTCTATAGGCTTCCTCCTTCTCTCCAACAGGACTCGAAGAAAAGGAATGGCAAATGCTGCAAGTGTCTTGGAGGTGTTTAGCCCCCAGACAGTAGATACACTGAATGTGTCCATCAGTGACGGACATTTTCTGCCCACAATCAGGGGATTTTTTGAATCCCGATTAAGGATGGGATTTCTCCTTTTCATCCGACATAGTTAAATAAAACAAAACAGTAAACTGCAAAAAGTAAGACAGTAAAGTCCTTTATCTTTTGTACTTTGTAAACACCCACAAAACTACTAAGCCCAATCCGGGCACTATCTATAACAAATAATTATAGATTACAAATATAGGGCTAAAGAGGCCCACAGAGAAAACCCTGACTATAGAAAATTCTAAACTAATAAGTGTAAATAGGGCTAAAGGCCCACACAAACCAACTAAGCCAACAGTGCACTAACTATCTAAAATTATAGATGCTATTATCCAATTATCTAATACTAACACATAACTATCTTAGAAAACAAAAAGAAAGGTTTTTTATAAAACTTGCTGGTTCTTTTTCCACACAAATGGTCCGAGCTAGCTGGATCACCGGGATCTCTCTTGCCGCGTCAAACTAGATCTGAGGTAATTCCAGCAGTGCATTGTGGGATAAGGGGCCTGGTCTCGAGCTACTGGCAAACCTTGAGCTTTGCTATTGGCCGTGTCGGAGCCGAGGATCAGCTCCGAACCCATCAGTGAGAATAAACAGCAAGATTTAACAACTTAGGGTTCTCAACCATCTTTTTCAACATACATTCCTCCTATAAACCACATTAGGTTTGATACCAACTCTCTCCCTCAACACTTTTGTCCTCCCTTCAAAGTTACCAATTCTTATCAAAAATAACCCTGATATTGAAAACTTCAGGGCTAAAGGTGAGGACAAAATATATTGCAAACACAGAGGAAGGAGCCACTGGTAAATCACCATTTTGGCAAGCATTTGACGACACCATTCCATTTATTACATCTAACTTAAAAATGAATTTAAAATAAGTAAGCGCTTTTGTTTTACACAGTGTTAAAATGTCCTCAGACTTCAAATTGATTAAATACAATCCCCTTTTATATCATTCATAAAAACACACATAGTAACTCCAGATGGATCTGGATCAAGGAAACCATCACACCCCAAAACAGCCAACAGAGGTGAAAAATCCCTAATCTCCTTTTATTGGTCACCTCCACTATCATCTCCTCCAGTAACTGGATGGGGTATTTACGGTTGTGAAAAAAAAAAGTCATGTTCTTACCATAACATTCCATGTGTGTTAACCATTTTGACCTTTTTTTTCACTGATGGGTCGATCTGATGAGTTGGATCTGTCTTGGTCATTCCAATAGCTTGAAGTCTTCAGCAGAGCTCATAGGCCTCATTCCCTACCCATAATGCAGTTCCCTATGTTCCTCAGATTTTGTCTGCCCAGCCAGAAAGTAAATAATCTGTACACTAAGTATGAACTGTCTCTAGGCCAATGTCAGCATCTCTGTGGCTATGGAGATCTCAAAAACCAATGTCCACTCACTCTTCCAGGAGTTCTGCAAGGGGGCTTGGAGGCTGGGGTTGTGAGAATAAAGGTCGAGATGGACAACATACATGGAACGTTATGGTAAGAACATAACTATGTGCTGTTGTCAATCTTGCCTTTATTCTCACTGATGGGACCGCATTCCAAGCAACATAATTCCTGGCCAGCTCATGGAAGAATATTCCTCAGAAACATAGAACCAAAGGAAGCACTACTCCTGGAGGCCAAATCCACTTCGTAATGAGTAATAAACATATGTGGCTTAGCCCATGGTGCTGGAGCACAGATATTGTCCCATGACATTCTTGCTTGAAAGGCTGCTGATGTCACAACTGATGCAGTGAAGTGTACTTATAAAATGGAAGAGCTTTGCTTTTTGAGGAGTAGATAGAAGATATACAAACGGCGAGCCATCTAGACAGTGTAACTTTCGAGACCAGTAATCATTTTCTGGTCTCAGAATAGGATACAAAAAGTTTATCCAATTTCCTAAATTGTGAAATCCTGTGTAAGTAGAAATGCAATTGTCTATGAATGTCCAAGAGATGCAGAGAGTATTTGCCTTTGTTTTGATATTTAGGAAAGAAAGCAGCCAACTCAAGTGGTTTCGTTGAGGCTGCTTTCCGACACGACCTTGGGAAGAAAGGAAGGATTGGTATTTAACGATACTCTATCCTTGTGAAATATTAAACAGGTGTTTGGACGGAAGAGCTTGTAGGTCTAATACTCTTCTACCCGAGGTGATAGCTACTAAGAAAAGTGTTTCCAAGATAAGAATTTTAAATTGCATGTCGCTGAAGGTTCAAATGGGGAACGAATGATATTAATCAAAATGAAATCAAGATCCCATGATGGAGTTTGATTCTTGTAAGGAGGTCTAATCATTGCTGTTCTCTTTAGAAAGGCTCTGCAGAGTCTGTGTGACCTGACAGAAGAACCATTTTCTCCTACATGATAATATGAGATTGCAGCTAATTGGACTTTAACAGTAGATGTAGCCGCACTTTCATGAAATAGTTTTGCTAGGAATTCCAATATAGAATGAATGGGTACAGAAAAGAAGTCTACTTGGTTGGCAGTAGCCCAGATAACAAATCTATTCCATTTACTCTTGTATATTTTATGTGTTGAAGTTTTATGGGAAGACAGTAGAAAATGTTTTACTGGAGATGACAAAAGGGGAAACCTGGCAATCAAGGAAACTGGAACAGCCAAGCTATCAACTTGAGGTTGTGAAGATTGGGATGTGCCATTCCCAACGGGTGTGTCAGTAAATCTGGAGCTGGGTCCAGAATCCATGGCTCATCCCAGAGATAAGGCCATAGAAAGGGAAAACAGATTTGGCAAGGCCAATAGGATGCAATGAGAATTATTGTGGTCTCCAACAGGCTTGCTTTCTGCAGTAGTTTGGGAATCAGGGGAATTGGAGGAAAGCCATATAGGAGTCCTGGAGGCCAATCGTGAACAAATGCACCCTTTGGTGAATCCCAATTTGGAGGGATTAAGGCAAAGTAGTTGCTGCATTTGGCATTGGTAAATGATGCAGATCGCAGCAAAGCTAGCCCCAGTTCCGGAAAATTTCTTCCATTACTACTTGATTGAGGGACCACTTATGAGGCTATAATATAGCCCTGCTCAGCTTGCCCACAATCACGTTGGATTTCCTTAGGATATGTGTTGCAATTAGAAAGTGAATAGAGGATGTTGCGCATTGCCAAACTCTTAGAGCTTCTTGACAAAGGGGATAATATCTGGTTCCCACTTGCTTGTACCAGGCTACCAACATACTGTCTGATTGAACTGCTATGTTTCCTATAGAGAAAGAGTCTTGAAATGCCTGCAATGCAAATAGCACTGCTTTCATCTCTAAGATATTTATATGTAAGTGAGCCTCGTGTTCTTGCCAGGTTCCTTGGACAGTCTTTTGCAGATAATGTCCCACCCCCCAATCTGGGAAGCATCCATGGTCACAGTGGCTTGGGGTGGAGGGAAAACAAAGGAACGGCCCTGAGACACTGCCGGAGAGTGAAACCACCACTCGAGATCCTTCTTGCAAGATCCAGTTATAAGAATCTTCTGAGACACTGGAAGATCTAGAAGAGACCACTGTGTAGAAAGCAACCTTTGCAGAATCCTCATGTGTAGATGTGCTAGAGGGATAAGTACAATAGATGCTACCATCTTTCCTATGGTCTGCAATACTGCAGTATCTGTTTACCCATGGCTTTCTTTTTCCTGATTAGTTGCTTGACATGTAGGCGAATGTCTAGAGAAAGTCTCATTACAAGGTTGACTGCATTTCTGTCTGTGCCTGTAAAGGTTATATTTTGAGATGGCCCTAAGGAGGATTTGTCGTAATTTATGGTAATTCCTAGCTTGGAGCAAAAATGAAGCACAATCTCTGACTTGTAGCAGTAGAACCTGATCATGGCGGTTAAGAGACAGTAGTCCAAAATATGGAAACACCTGGAATCCTTGGCATCTGAGGTGTGCCGCCATTACCACCATGCATTTGGTGAACACTCTGGGGGCTGTAGTAAGTCCAAAGGCCTGACTTCGAAATTGGAATGAACTGGCTCCTAACCGAAAGCAGAGGTACTTCCTGGATTGTCTTGCCATCTTGATAAAGTAATATGCATCCTAAAGGTCTACAGAGCACAGTCAGTTGTCTCTTACCAAGAATGGAATTCTAGGCTGCAGTATTACCATCCGGAACTTGCTTTTCTTCACCGATTTGTTCAGTTCGCCGAGATCCAATATTGGTCTCCAGTCCCCTGTTTTCTTTGGAACTAAAAAGAACCTTGAGTAATTTCTGGATCCTCTCTGGTCTGCAAGGACTTCTTGAACGACTCTTTCTTTTCAACTTCTGAACTTCTAATGTTTCTTGTTCCTGTTGACTGGGTGATACGTCTGGGACTGACTTGTTTGAGGGAGTGGGAGTGGGAAAGGAAAATTAAATTGTATAACCCCTGGAAATTATGTCTTGCACCCATTTGTCATTGGTGATGATTTTCCAGGTTTTGAGATGCAAGGGCAACCGCCCCTTGACTGCCTCTACAGGAGAACAGTTGGGCAACTCCTTCAGAAGCACTGAAAGGGTCTACTAGAGAAAGATCCCCCTAGAATCCAAATTCTGTGGAACCCCCTCTGCCGCAAGGGCGGCAGATTCCATTATTCCCCCTATACCTCTAGGGGAACTACCACCCTGAGTGTCCTGGTAAGACCATTGAGATTTTCTGAACCACATTTTCTCAATACCCATCTGACCTGTTGGATATGGTCTAGTTGGAGTGGAAAAATGCTAACAGCAGACAGGGTCTTACCTTCCTGTTCACACAGACTTAGCATTTCTTTGACTTTAGGCCCAAAAAGAGAAGAGCCATCGAATGAGAAGTTATGTACCTACCATAACGTTCCATGTTAGTTGCCTTCTTCTCGCCTTCTTTCTTGCTGGATGGGTTCGGAGCCGATCCTCGGCTCTGACTCGGCTTATGCCAAAGCTCGAGAGCTATTTTTACCGGCTTGAGGTAACCCTGTATCCCACAATGCTAGGCGCTAACTACCCAGATCTCGTTTGATACCTAACACTATAGCAGTTTTCCCCCAGAACAAAGGAGAGAATGGCATACTTATGTAGATAGCCATCCCAAGAAAAGGATAAGGATAACCACTGGAGACCATAGTGGGAGAAAGGCAAGGCTCCTTAGGATCCTAACGGTCTGTCCAGGCTAGGGGGTTGGAGGGCGGGACGCAAGAAAGAAGGCGAGAAGAAGACAACTAACATGGAACGTTATGGTAGGTACATAACTTTTCAGTGTTAAGTTGTCGATCTCGCCTTCACTCTTGCTGGATGGGACCGCGTCCCTAGCACCTTAACCCTGGGTGGCTCGTTGGAACAGACTCGAGGACTGTGGAACCAAAGTTAGCTCAGCTTCTGGAGGCCATGTCCAATTTGTAATGAGAAATAAAGGTATGGGGAGAGGCCCATGTGGCTGCCGCACAAATTGAATCTAAGGGCAACCTGTCCTGAAAGGCTATAGACGTAGCTAAGGCTCTAGCTGAAAGGGCTCTAGGTCTTGGAAGGAAGCTTTTGACGCCTCAGTTCATAGATGAAAGTCATGACAGAGGCCAACCATCTAGAAAGGGTTACTTTGGAGACTGGAAGGCCTTTCTTCCCTTCAGCATAAGATAGGAAGAGCTGGTCAGATTTCCTAATTTTCTTGGTTCTATCCAAGTAGTAACGGAGTTGGCGATGAACATCCAAGAAATGCAACTTTTGTTCCGCTATGTCAGAGTAATTAGGGAATAAAACTGGGAGATCGATAGTCTGGTTTAGATTTGCCTCAGAAGAAATCTTGGGTAAAAAGGAGGGGTTTGTTCTGAGGGACACTATCTTTATGGAAAACAAGGTAAGGAGGACGAACGCAAAGGGCGTGAAGTTCTGAGACTCTCCTCGCAGAGGTTATTGCTACTAGAAACAAAGTTTTCCATGAGAGTAACTTCAAGGAACAGAAAGCCGCAGGAGGTTAAAACTAGATTCAAATCCCACTGCGGTGGGGATGTCTAACCAGGGGCTTGAGTAAAAAGATACCTTTGAGGAATGCTTTACAAAGTTTATGAGACATAATGGAGGAGTCTGCCAAGCCAACATGAAAATTTGAAATGGCCGCTAACTGGACTCTGATAGTGGAGGAAGAAGAACCCGAATGAAAGAGTTCAGCCAAAAAACCTAAGACCGATTGGATAGGAGCCACAAATGGGTCTATGTTCCTAGATTTTGCCCAGAAGGAAAAACGTTTCCATTTGCTGGCATAAATCCTCCTGGTATAAGATTTGTGAGAAGCTAAAATGATGTCACATACCGAATGGGAGATAAAGGGAAGCCTGGCTAAGGTTGGAAGTGGAGCAACCAAGCTGTGAGGTTGAGAGAGGGGAGAGACTGGTGCAGCTTGCCCGACTGATGGGTCAAGAGATCTGGAACTGGGTCCAGATGCCAGGGCTGCTCCAAGAGGTAATGGTGCAGGAACGGAAACCATATTTGTCGAGGCCAGTACGGAGCAATGAGGATCATCGTGGATTTCAAGGCGGTAGCTTTCTGAATCAACTGAGTGAGTAATGGAAAGGGGGGAAAGGCGTACAGGAGACCCCAGGGCCAATCGTGGACTAGAGCGTCTCTGGGAGGGTGGCCGGGAAGAGAGTGAAAAATTTGTGGCATTTGCTGTTCTGGGGTGTAGCGAAAAGATCGCAGCAAGGCTGACCCCATTTTTTGAAAATTTCTTCCACTACTGACTGCTTGAGAGACCACTCGTGCAGCATGAGAATGGCTCTGCTCAGCCTGTCCACTATGACGTTGGACTTCCCGGGGATATGCGTTGCTATCAGAAACCGCTGAGAGGAGATCGCCGACTGCCAAAGTCTGAGTGCTTCTCGACATAAGGGATAGGACTTGGTTTCGCCCTGCTTGTTGATGTACCACACTACGGACATATTGTCCGTCTGAACTGCAATCGTCCCGATGGGAAGAGAGTCCTGAAGGGCTTGCAATGCTAAAAGAACTGCTCTCATCTCTAGGACATTGATGTGCAGGTGGCACTCAAAAGGTTGCCAAGTGCCCTGGACCGTCCTGCCCTGAAAATGCCCCCCCCCACCCGATCATGGAGGCATCTGTAGCAACCGTCGGGGGGGGGGGGTGAAGGGTCTGCCCTGAGACACTTGAAGGGAGACCATCCACCAAGGCAGGTGTTTCTTGCATGATTGGGTTATCAAATGTAGTGTGACATCGGGAGCTGCTGGAAGGACCACTGAGAGAAGAGCATCCATTGCAGGAGTCGCATGTGGAATCGATCTAAGGGAAGTAACGTAATGGCAGCCGACATGAGACCTAGAGTCTTCAGTACAAACTTGGCCTGAATTTTGTTGATCTGAAGCAGGATATGAACATGTTCGCGAATATCTGAGATTCTTTGAGCCGTCAGTTTTGCAGAGAGTTAGACTGTATCTAATATGGTGCCTATGAAGGTAATAGACTGACAAGGCGATAAGGCAGACTTTTCAAAGTTTATGGAGATACCTAGTTCTTCGCAAATCTGAATGGTGTAATCTCTGGATTGAATAAGTTGAAGCCTGGTGGTGGCGGTAAGGAGCCAGTCGTCTAGATATGGAAACACCTGGAATCCTTGACGCCTCAGATGAGCCGTAACCACTGCCATGCATTTGGTGAACACTCGGGGCGGGGGGGGGGGGGCTATAGTGAGACCAAAGGGCAGGGCCCTGAACTGGTAGTGACTGGCTCCCAGCCGGAAGTGGAGAATCCTTCTGGAGCGTCTGTGCATTTTGATGTGGTAGTATGCATCCTGAAGGTCTACAGAGCACATCCAATGGTCCTAACCCAAAAAGGGTAGAATGGACTGTAGTGTGACCATCCGGAACTTCGTTCTTTGAACAGACTTGTTCAGTCTGCTGAGATCCAAAATTGGTCTCCAGTCCCCTGTCTTTTTTGGTACTAAAAAGAACTTGGAGTAGATTCCGGATCCTTGCTGGTCTGCTGGGACTGGCTGGATGGCCTTTTTTCTTAGCAGTTTTGAGATTTCTAATACTGCTTGTTCCCTTAGACTGGGTGGAACATCTGGAAGGGGCCTCTTTGGCTGTTTTGGGGTGTGGACAAAGGGAATTTTGTAACCCTCGGATATGATCGACCGTACCCATGTGTCTTCGGTAAGGGAAAGCCAGGCTTTTGAGTACAGTGATAATCCTCCCCCGACTGCCTCCGAGGTGGACAGTCGGGCAGCTTCTCGGGGATGCTGGAAGGGTTGGCCAGAGACAGCTTCTCTGCTACCCTGATTCTGCGGACCCCCTCTGCCCCTGGGGTGGCGTCTATTGTTGTTCCCCCCCCCCGCTTCTAGGGGGGAACTCGCCTCGTGCGTCCAGCGCGACTCCCTGTGGTTTGCGGAACCACATTTTTCCACCCTTCTGACCTTTGGGGTATGGTCTGGATGGGGTGGAAAAACGGACTCCCACAGCAGAGAGAGTCTTGCCGTCTTGTTCGCATCTGGTCAAAGTATCCTTCACCTGAGGTCCAAACAATGCCGAACCATCAAAGGGAGAGTTGGTGAAGGACGCCTTGAAGGGGTCACCAAAGTTACAAAGCCGCATCCAGGCATGCCGCCTTAAGGCCACACCTGTGCCTGCAGCCCTACTCGCTCCATTGGCCGCATTCGAAATAAGCCGCATGGAGGAGTTAACAATAGAGTTTAGGGTTGCCAGCTGGAAATTGATTTTGTCCTGAGACCCCGCAGCTGTTGGATCCTGTAGTGTGTCACCCATTTCTCTGAGCAAGTCTCGTTGAAGAGGGGTGACATGACATAAGTAATTCAGCGACCGCATGGTAAAGGTCGCTGAAGAAAACATCCGCTTGCTGTACCTATCCATGGTCCAAGATTCCTTATTAGGAGGATGGATAGGTACCGAAGGATCAGCCAGTTCCTTCTTAGTGGCTGCCGCCACCACCATGGCATCAACAGGGACACCCTTGGTCAAAAACTGTTTATCAGCAGGGGCTGTGATAAATTTTGAAGGCCTCCACGGGGTTGGTTCCATCGAGTCAGGGGTCGTCCAAGCCTTCCTGGCCACCACTTCCATAAGAGGGTCAAAGGGCGGAGACACCCAGGTGGTGGGAGGGTGAGAACCAAACGCCTCTAGGTAGACCAACTCGTCCTCGGAAGGGTTGAGGGTAGACCAGTTCCCCCTCTGCTTGAGGATCTCAAGTATGTCAGAGAAGGAGACATCCTCAGAGGGGGATCTTGGGGACCCCTCCGACTCATCCAAGTCGGTGTCAGATGTGACGGACTCAGGGGAGTCCAGATGCTTCCTCTTACATTTCCTCTTCCGAGGGGGCTCCCCTGACGGATCAGGGGAGGCCTCAGAAGAGGAGGATGCTCCCAATGGGGGCCCCTGAGACATAGGATCTCTGCGGTCAGGTTCGAGAGGATGAGTACAGACCGTAGCAGGCACTACAGTGGGAGGAGCTGAGGGAGCCGACCGAGGAACAGGCACTGGGGCCAGCACACTCCTCATGACCTCGAAAGCACCCCTATCAGGCAGAGAAAAAGGTCCCCACTCCGAGGAGATAAGGACCCCTCCCGGCACGAAGAGGGATGGCTCCGAGGCCGATGTCGGAGCCGAGCTCACCTGCGCCGAGGCTCCGAGAGGGAGAACGGGGTCGGACAAGAGTCCGATGCCACTCGCCCCCTCGGAGCTGATGAGGGTGTCACGGCATCCGGATCCCTCCAAGGATGGCACCACAGAAGAAATCGGAGCAGACGATGGAGCCGAAATCGGTGGAATCGGCTCCGACGAGTCGACGGTCCTGGCTCCCACAAACTCCGGCTCCGAACTCAAGGGAAGAGTCGGAGGAGGAATCGATGATGGAATGGGAATAGCCACTGTCTGCTGAGAAGGGCTATGAAGCATCTGGGTCAGTGCCTGTGACTTAAGGAGTCTACTAACCACCCTCTCGGTCATGGTCTGAAAGCCTGGAAGACCGAGAGGAATGGGACCAGTGACTGGGCTCCGAAAGCAAAGGAGATCTCGGAGCAGAGTGGACCGATTCCAAATAGGGGGACCTGGAGCGCTTACGGGTCAAAGTCGGCTCCGACAAAACTATCGGAGCCGACTGAGGTTTTGAAGCGTCGACTCCGGCCGGAGCCGATGCCAAAGCAAAAGTAGCACCACTGGTCGGAGGCTCTAAACTCAGAGCCGACGATTTAGTGGGCTTAGAAGGCTTGCCTGACGAAGACTTGGCCGAGGAGCCTTCAGGCTTTAATAAGCCTCTCAAGATCAATTTGTTCCTGCAGGACTCTTGGACTGAGTGCATGGCAGACGGAACAAGAGTCCTGTAGGTGCAGAGGGCCTAGGCAATACATGCAAGAAGTGTGACTGTCTGTCAGAGACATTTTCTGACAGCACGAGTCACAATTCTTGAAGCCTGAGACCTTGGATTCCTTAGACATAATGGAACACACCCAAACACCACACACACACAGACTACAGTAAATAAAAAACCTAGTTCAGTCACAACACCACACCAAAGACTGAAACTACAAGTAACAGAGACTTTACCCAAAAAAACTAACTTGGCCCTAAGGCCTAGATGTATAAGAGAAAGGAAGGGCCGGGGGGGGGAGGGGTAGAAAATAGACCCAGAAGGGGACTATACAAGTCGGGTTACTCTAAGTAGGGGACAAGGGTATAAAGAACATTAACCTGAAATAAAAAGGGAAAAAAAAATCTTACCCAACAAGCTGTTCTTTTTGAAAAATTACCAGAGCCGGCAAAAACGCAACCTCGCAGCTAAGCAGGAAACGAGATCTGGGTAGTTAGTGCCTAGCATTGTGGGATACAGGGTTACCTCGAGCTGGTAAAAATAGCTCTTGAGCTTTGGCATAAGCCGAGTCAGAGCCGAGGATCGGTTCTGAACCCATCCAGCAAGAATGAAGGCAAGATTGACAACTTAACATGGGGGCATTAACAAAGGAAGACTTAAAGGACTCAGCAAAATCGCAAAGACGCATCCAAACCTGCCTCCTTATAGAGATGCCTGATCCTGCTGCCCTGCTCGCTCCATCTGCTGCATAAGAAATGAGTCTCATGGAGGAGTTAACAACTGAATTAAGGGTAGCCAGCAGTACATTGATCTTATCCGCCACCTCACTAGGTACAGCTCTCTGGAGACAGTCTGATAATTCTTTCAACAGGTCTCTGTAGTCTGGTGAACTGCATAAGATAATTCAGCAATCTCAAAGTAAAAGTTGCTGAAGAAAAGACGTGCGTTCCATAAATAGCCATCATCCTAGAATCCTTATTAGGAGGACGAATACCAGAACTAGTCTCAGAAAGTTCCCTCTTCGTGGCCGCTGCCATGACCATGGCATCGACTGCTACACCTTTTGTGAGGGAAGCCTGATCCTTGGGGTCTATGATGTACTTATTTGGCCTCCTAGGAGTGGGCTCTATGGAGTCTGGGGTCTCCCATGTCTTCCGAGATACTAGTTGGACAAGCTCATAGAAAAGGTGGAACCACCCAAGAAGATGAAGGGTGGTATCCAAAGGCCTTCAGGTATACAGACTCCTCAGGAGAAGGGGATGAGGACTACCAATCACCTCTCCATTTTAGGATTTCTAGGATATCTCCAGAGGAGACATCTTTAGGAGGCGATCGTGGGGACTGTTCTGCTACACAGAGGTCAGTATCTGAGGTGACTGACTCCTGCAGTGAGTCAAGATGCTTCATCTTGCATGTCCTCTTCCGAAGGACTTCATCAGTGGGATATTTTGGAAATGTTTTGGAAGGAGGGGGTCCCCCTTGGGGAACATCCTGAGGCCTTGCATCCCTCTGGTCCTGTGGACGAGGGTGGAGAGGAAAAGACACCTGTGTTGAAGAGGAAGGAAGCTCCGATGCAGACCATGTCTGAGACTGAGGAGCAGACATTACCCTCCTCATAACCTCAAAAGCCATCCACCCCTGCTCCATGGAACTCCCCGGGCCGGACAACAAGGATGTCGGGCCCGGGAGAGCTCTCGGAGCCAGCAATGGATGCTCCAAGGAAAAGGTAAGAGCCAAACTCATCCGAGCCGAAGCCCCCAGAGACAGCATAGGATCCGAAGTGGTCCAAATATGCTCAATGGACCCGGCCGGTGAGCATCAGCTCCCAGAGGTTTCCTGCTCCAACTGGACAAAAACAGTCAGGCCAGACATCGAATCCAAAGAACCTATAGGTGGTTTTGGATCAAAAACAGACACTAGTTGAATATCAGAGTCTTCCATCTCAGAGACCGAAGGATGGTTCGGATCCAAAAGAAGCTTGGCAAAGGCAGGTGTCTTGAGGAGCCTCTGTACCACCCTGCCCACATAGTCATCTGAAAGGCTCCTGGTAAACCTCGTGGACAGTATTGGAGACTTAGATCTGTCAAGAAATGGGGATGGGAGCCAAGATGAAATCAGCTCCAAAGATGGAGACTGGTTCCAATAGCAGAACTCAGAAACTAGTGGGGACTTTGCAGAAGACTCCTTGGTTGACTTTGGATCCGATGGTTTGGGATGATCCGAAGAGGTCCCTGGCTCAGTAGAAGTTGTTTGCTCCAAAACTGTCGGAGCAGAAAGCTTTGGTTGTTTAGGTCTCTGCTCCGAACAGGATTCTAGAGCGGGAGATGACCGTTTCCCTGACTTCTCCAATTTGTCAGATTTAGGAGTAGAGGGATCAGACGTGAAAGCTTCTGAGAAGGTGGTCTTAATCAAACCTTTCAAAATAAGTTTATTTTTTCATTCTAGTAATGCCCTTGCATTAAAACCATGGCAAATAGCATAGGATTCCTGCTGAAAAGGAGGCCCTAAGTAAACACACAAAGTGTACAAATCACTGGCGGGCATCATCTTGCTGCATTTCTCACATTTTTTTAAAACCTAAAGGCTTGCTTTCCTTTGGTGACATGATAGAAGGTAGCCCACAAAACAGCACTTAAAAGGTTAAAGTTCAAATCATGAGACACCAATTGAAGAGGCATGAAACCCTACTATTCAAAACAACAAGATCAACAACCACAACAAAAGGGAAAGGAAGTCCTCTAACTTAAATGGACTTCAATGGTAAGGAGGGGGAAAGAAGAAGAGAAAGGAGGAAGTCCTCCAAATTAAACGGATTTGAAACAACGAGAAGGTCCTCTAACTTGAGAATAGTCAAATTATCTTGTTTAACGACAACGAAAGGTAACCAAACAAGAGAAAAAAATACAGTTATGTTAAATCCCAACAAGAAAGAAGGGGGCAGGAGTTGAAGGTAGAGAGAGAACTTAAGGTCAGAAAGGGCACCAAAATTATCAGAGAACGAACTTTTAGTTATGTACTCACCATAAAAGTGTGCGGGTTGGACCAAGTAGCCGCAGCACAAATCTCAGAAATAGCGAGCTTGGAATGAAATGCAATAGAGGTAGCCATAGCTCTAGTAGAGTGAGCTTTGACAGATGTTGTAAGTTGCTTATTTGAAGAGGAATAAGCCTGAGTTATGCAATCTCTAATCCATTTGGCAATAGTAGCTTTAGTGATGGTTTTACCCAGTTTATTATCTGAAAAGGACACAAACAATTGGTCTGTTTTTCGAATTTGTTGAGTCCTGTCTAGATAGAAGCGCAATTGCCTGTGAACATCCAACTTATGCAAGGTGTATTCCGCTTTGTTTGAAAATTTTGGAAAGAAAACTGGTAGCTCTAGAGATTGTTGGAGACAGAGATTAGAACAAACTTTTGGAGCAAAAGATGGATTAGGCCTAAGTGATACTCTATCCTTGTGAAAAATCAAGTACGGTGGTTTGATAGATAGGGCTTGAAGTTCTGAAACTCTTCTTGCAGAGGTAATTGCAATTAAGAAGGCAGTTTTCCAAGACAGATATTTCAACTCACATGTAGCAGCCGGTTCAAAGGGGGAAGATGTTAAGGCACGAAGTACCAAATCAAGATCCCACCGAGGCGCAGGATGAAAAACTGGGGGTCTTAAAAGCACAGCACCTTTCATGAATGTTTTACATAATCTGATACTCATCAACGGTGGGTCTATGGATTCGTGAAATTTGGAGATAGCTGCTAGTTGGACTTTAATAGTAGAGACTGAAGAGCCTTGATTAAACAAGGATGTTAAAAATTTCAAGACCTCTGGTATCGGGGCCGTAATAGGGTCTAAGCCTCTGAGTTGAGCCCAGATAGCAAACCTCTTCCACTTACTGTGATACAATTTCTTAGTGGTGGGTTTGTGGGCTGAAGATAAAATGTGAATAACTTCCGGGTCCAAGGTGTGATTTCTGACTAAAGTCGGAAGGGGAGGAGCCAAGCTGTTAATTTCAAAGTGTGAAGGGACTGGTGCTGTTGTCCCGACTGATGAACCAGAAGGTCCGGAGTTAGATCCAAAAACCAAGGACCGTCCAGAGTATATTTCTGTAGGTAGGGGAACCATACCTGACGAGGCCAGTACGGAGCAATTAGAATCATTGTGGACCCCAATTGGGAAGCTTTCTGGATGACTTTGGGGAGGAGTGGAACCGGAGGGAAAGCATAAAGCAGTCCTGTTGGCCAAGGTTGGACTAGAGCATCCGTAGCTGTCTCCCCTTGACACAGGGTCAAGGAAAAGAACCTTTTGCACTTCGTGTTTTGTGGTGTTGCAAACAGGTCGCAGCACGGAATCCCCCATCTTTTGAAAATCTGAGCTGCTACTGTTTTGTTCAGGGACCACTCGTGAGGAGAGAGAATAGTCCTGCTCAGTCTGTCTGCCAATACACTGGATTTTCCTGGAATGTGGGTCGCTACCAGGAAGCGGTTGGTAGCCACTGCCCATTCCCACACCCTCATGGCCTCTCTGCAAAGGGGGTAAGATCTGGTCCCTCCTTGTTTGTTTAGATACCAGACCATCGACATGTTGTCTGTGTGGATACCGATAATGCCTTGAGGGAGAAACTTGTGGAGGGCTTGTAGGGACAGAAGTACAGCCCTCATTTCCAACACATTGATATGGAGAAATGTTTCGTTTGGAAGCCAAGAACCCTGAACTGACCTGCCCAGACAATGCCCCCCCCCCCACCCAGTCTGGGAGGCATCCGTTGTCAAGGTGGCCACCGGAGGGGGTATAACAAAAGGTCTTCCCTGATTCAGATTGGATGACAGAAGCCACCAGCGGAGGTCCCGTTTGCACGTTTCTGTAATCAGTATGTGATGATTGAGGGGGAGATCATGAAAAGACCATTGTGTCGATAACAGTCACTGAAGAATCCTCATGTGCAATCTTGCCAGAGGAACTAGGAGAACCGTGGCAGACATTGAACCTAAAAGTTGCAGGACCATCCTGGCTGGGGCTTTGGATCTTAGAAGCAGGGCTCGGGCTTGACCTTGTAATGTTTGTATCCTTTCGGTAGGAAGGAAGATTCGCATTAATTTTGAGTCTATCTCTGCTCCTATGAATCTTATGCGCTGAGAAGGCAGCAAGACAGACTTTGACCAGTTGAATGTAATTCCCAGGGAAGCACCCAGGGAGATGGTGGCTTGTAGGTTTTCTAGTAGTAGATGCCTGGTGGTGGCAGTCAGGAGCCAGTCGTCCAGATAGGGAAACACTTGGAATCCGAGACTCCTCAGGTGAGCAGTCACTACTGCCAAACACTTGGTGAACACCCTGGGGGCTGTGGTGAGACCAAAGGGCAGTGCACAAAATTGGAAATGACTGTTTCCCAGGCTGAAGTGCAGATACCTCCTGGACGCCTGATGTATCGGTATGTGATAATAGGCGTCCTTGAGATCTATGGAGCACATCCAAACATCTTTCTCCAATAATGGGAGAATGGATTGTAAAGTGACCATTCGGAATTTGGACTTCATGACGGACTGGTTTAGTTTGCTGAGATCCAAAATGGGTCTCAGGTCCCCTGTCTTTTTTGGCACTAAAAAGAACCTTGAGTAATTTCCGGATCCGATCTGGTCTGTGGGGTTGGATGACTCCTTTTTCTAGCAGCTTTGAAGCTTCTACGGCTGCAATTTCCCTTTGACTGGGTGGTGGGTCCGGGATTTTTTTGGACGGTGGGGGTGAGTGTGTGAAGGGAATGGTGTAACCTCCGGCAATAATCCGAAGCACCCATCTGTCCTGAGTAATAGACTCCCAGGCTTTTAGGTGCTTGGCAAAACGGCACCCGACTGGCTCCGGAGCAGCACAGCCGGGCAATCCCTCATGAAGTGTGGGAGTCTGAAGAGCCATGAAAGGACTCGCGGTCTCCAGTGTTGCGGGGGCCTCTGCCGCCTCTGGGACGGCGTCTCCCAGAAAAATTTCCCGTCCTCTGCCTCTGGAAGGGAATCTTCCTGCTGTTGGGAAAGAATTTCTGTGATTTTATGGAACCACATTTTCCCTCCTCTTTAGCCTTGGGATAAGGCCGAAAGGGAGTGGAATAACGTGCTCCACGGCAGATAAAGTCTTTCCCTCCTGCTCACAGCGGTAAGAGTGTCTTATACCTTGGGTCCAAACAAAGAGGACCCATCAAAGGGAGCGTCGGCAAAGGAAGACTTGAAGGCCTCCGAGAAATGACACAAACGGAGCCAGGCTTGTCTCCGTAGAGCCATGACTGTGCCTGCCGCTCTGCCCGCTTGCGCATATGAAATGAGCCTCATAGACCACTTAGAAATCGAGTTAAGGATAGCCAACTGAGAGCTAACCGACTGGGCTAGCTGCTCAGGTAGGTTACCTGAGAGGGAGTCTGAGAGCTCCTTGACCAGATCCCTCTGTAGTCTGGTGAAATGTGCCAAATAATTCAGGGACCTCAGAGTAAAGGCCGCTGAAGTCAGGGTGCGCTTCCACGGTCCATGCTCCTAGACTCCTTATTAGGAGGATGGACGGACGTTGAAGCCTCTGCCACGTCCTGCTGGGTAGCAGATGCCACCACCATGGCATCTACAGCCACGCCTTTAGATAAGAACTCCTTCTCGGGTGGGGCAGACAAAAATTTGTTAGGGCGAGAAGGCACTGGTTCCACAGTATCTGGATGTTCCCACCCCCTCCGACAAACCAAATCCAGGAGCTCGTCGAAGGGCGGAGACACCCAGGAGGCGGAGGGCTGAGCCCCGAAGGCCTTGAGAAACACCGACTCATCAGCGGAAGGGGGTTTGGAATTCCAGCCGCCTCGATGCTTAAGGATCTCTAGAATGTCTGCAAATGAGACATCATCCGAGGACGACTTTGGGGACCCCTCCGCATCATCAAGATCAGTGTCCGATGTAAGAGACTCGTCGGGGGAGTCCACGTGCTTCCTCTTGCACAATCTCTTCCTTGGGGGCTCCTCCGAAGACAACTCCGAAGAACCATCAGGAGGAGGGGAACCCCCCATGGGGGTAACCTCAGGCCCCGGGGCTCCGCTGCCTAGAGACAGGGGAACTGCCAAAGACCCAGTCTCCATGCCCAGGGAAGGTGCCGGTAAAGCCGTAGAGATGGCCGAAGAAGACTTGGCCAAGGCACTCCTCATAGCTCTGAAAGCCGGACCCCCAGAATCCTGGGAGGGTCCGGTCCCCGGAGCCATGATAGCAGAGGGAAGTCCCGTGGCCGAAGCGCCGAGAGGGAGGCTCGGAACCGACAGCATTGGTCCCGAAATGTCACCCCCGGGTCCAGCCGAAGAAGTCCGTGTGCTAAACTCGGACCCGAAGGCCGGGGTTGGAGTAAGGGTCGGAGCTGACCCCAGGATCTCTACTGGCTCCATCAGCACCTGCTCCGACGGAGCCGAAGCGGTTGGAGGAGGAATGGCAATGGAGTGGGCTATCGGCTCCGAAGCCAATTGGGTCGGAGCCGAAACAAATTTTTGAAAGACTGGGGACTGGAACAGTCTTTGGAGCACCCTGTCTATGTCCGAATCTGACATCCTCGATGACCTGGAAGAGACCGAACGGGTCCGAGTAGGTCTCTCCAACGGCTCCAAGGGACTAGGGGACCGGCTCCGAGGCGACTCGATAACTATCGGCGCCGAAGGAGTGTCCAAACCAATTTCCATCGGTGCGAAGAGGACTTGGCGCCGAGGAGGAAGTGTCTGGCGGACAACCTTCATCGGCTCCGAGATCAGTGGAGCCGATGAAGGTGACTCTCTCGATGCCCCAGCCGCGGCTCCGAACCCAGAGGAGTCGAGACTGGAGGCATCGAGGCAGACTTCCACCTCGGCTCCAAGTCCGTGGAGCGAAGGAGAAGCCTGGCTATGTCTTTTGGCGGTCAGGTCCGACGGACTGGTCGGAGCCGACGCCCTTTTCTTTTTAGCAGGAGAAGGAGAGGACGCTAATGCTTCTTCAAAAGAGGGTTTTATAAGGCCTTTCAAAATAAGTTTATTTTTCCTCTCTTGGAGGACCTCGAGGAAAGCGTGACACACGCTGCAGGACTCCTGCAAATGTTTGGCGCCCAAACAATATACACAGAGAGAGTGGTCATCTGTGATTGACATTTTAAAACTGCACTTAGTGCACTTCTTAAAACCCGAAGGCCTAGGAGCCTGAGACATTATAGCAACAAATTTAGTAACTCTATCACAGAAAAACACACTTTTTTTTTTTTTAAATGACTGTCACTACAATGATTAGCTTACGGTTGCCGATTAAGATTGACAGTCCGACAACTACAGAAAAAATAACTAAAGGGGATCCTAGAACCCCTAAGGATTTGAAAAACAATTGACTGACAGGGAAAGGCCCTTCAATTCAAAGGGGCCTCTAGTCAGAACAAACACACAATCACACACAAAATTTTCCACAAAAATACCAGTCACACACAAAAAGTACGGTATAGCTGTTAAAACAGCTTTTTGTTATAGAATTAGAAAATTCCTGACAGAAAAGTTAGTGAAAAAAGTACAGTTTTGTACCTACCATAAATGTAGATGTTCGAGGATCCACATTGCTGCAGTCCTAACTATTGGGTAGTCCGCTGTCCAGTCGGCCCGAATACCAAAGTATATGGCTGACGTCGGTCAGGGCGCATTAGACTGACGTCAGTACGTCAGGGTACTAATGCGCATGACCGACGTCATATCCTCAGTCTTTTCTTGCCCCAGATGTCAGAAGACCCTGAAAAGATAAGGCCAAAACCAAAAACTCCAAACATACCTGCACCAAAAATATGTACAATATATACAAAATTACCAGAATATAACCTCACCTACACAACCACCCCTAAACACAGAGGGAAGGAGGGAGGTAAATTGGACTGCAGCAATGTGGATCCTCGAACATCTACATTTATGGTAGGTACAAAACTGTACTATGTTCTTCATTCCACATTGCTGCAGTCCTAACTATTGGGTAGAATCCCAAAGCAGAGGTAAGGGAGGCTGGCAAATCATAAGGAAGCAGGAACTGACAACATGCCTTGCAAAATAGCTGTGGCAAAACCAGCCCTAGATTTAGAGTAGAGAGGAAGGTGATAATGCTTAGAGAAAGTATGCACTGAACTCCAAGTAGCTGCCTCCAAAATATCCTTAGTTGCCACCCCCCTTAGAAATGCTGTTGAAGTGGCAGTAGCCCTAGTGGAATGAGGCCTAATCCCAGCTGGAATCTCCTTGCCATGATGGGAATAACAAAATGCAATGCAAAACCCAATCCACCTAGAAATAGTTTGTTTTGACACAGGCTTGCCCTCTTGAACCCAAAGCAAAAGAAACAAACAACTGCTGAGACTGCCTAAAATCCTTAGTCCTGCTCAAATAATAACGCAACTGCCTGTGTACATCTAACGTGTGCAAAATCTTTTCCCCTTTATTTTGAGGATCTGCATAAAAAGTAGGCAAATGAATAGTTTGGTTTAAAGCCACACTAGAAACCACCTTAGGCATAAAGGAAGGATTAGTACGTAAAGATACCCTATCCTTATGAAAAATCAAAAAAGGCTCTACCGCCATAAGGGCCTGCAACTCAGAAACCCTTCTTGCAGAAGTAATGGCCAACAAAAAAGCAGTCTTCCATGACAAGTATTTCAATTCAGCAGTAGCCGAGGCTCAAAAGGTTGTAGAGTAAGTTTCTCCAACACAAAATTGAGATCCCAAGCAGGAGTAGGAGCTCTATTGGGGGTCTTATATTCTTTGCCCTCTAAGAAATTGCTTGAACAAAGGATGCGAAAACAATGGTGGGTCACAATCATAGTGAGCTGAAATTGCTGCAGCATGAATCTTAATGGAAGAGAAAGACAAACCTTTGTCCAATAACTCAGTAAGATATTGAAGAGCCACACTCAAATTAGGCTCAGAAATCTCCAAATTGTTTGCTGCACTCCAAAATAAAAATCTCTTCCATTTTTCTGCGTACACTTTCCTTGTACTAGGTCTTCTGGCTTCCATAATCACATTTAAAACTTGTTGAGGAAGTTGAGACCTGCTGTCTTTCAAAACAGAATATGCCAGGCTGTTAGATGAAGAGAGTGAAGCTTGACATTGAGCAGGTGACCGTCCCTCTGAGACAACAGGTGTGGAATCAAGGGTAAAGGCCATGGAGGCTTCCTTACCAGACTCCTCAGTAATGGGTACCAGTGCTGCCGAGGCCAATCTGGAGCTATTAAAATCATCCTTGGCTTGTCTTGTCTGACCTTTAGAAGTACCTTTGGGAGAAGAGGCAGAGGTGGAAAAGCATACACATGAAGATTTTTCCAACTGAAAGAAAGAGCATCCACTTTCCAAGCTGTGTGATGAAACCTCTTTGTGCAAAACTTTGGCAGCTGGTGGTTTAGTGGAGAAGCGAACAGATCTATGTCTGGAGTTCCCCATGACACTGTCAATTTTGAAATACATGAAGATCCAATTTCCACTCGTGGGGATCCATGATTTGTCTGCTTAACACATCTGCTAAGGAGTTCTGTGCTCCCGGCAGAAACCTTGCCTGAAGAGTTAGTTGCAAGCTGAGCGCAGTCTCCCATAAAATCATTGCTTGCCTGCACAATGGGTAAGAATGTGTTCCCCTTGTTTGTTGATGTACCACATGACAGTTGTGTTGTCTGTTAGAATCAACACCTGCCCTGGAAGAAGTAACTCCTTGAAAGCCATTAATGCAAACTGGACTGCTAACATCTCTTTCATGTTGATATGTAGATGCTGTAGTCTGGCAGGCCACTTGTCTTGTATCCACTTTCCATTTAGATGAGCTCCCCAAGCAATGTCTGAGGCATCTGTCGTTAGAATCTGACTTGCCTCTGGCCGGGTCACAGAGAGTCCCTTGTTTAGGTGACATTCCTGAGCCCACCACAAAAATTCCTTTTGAATGCAAGGTATTATTTGAATGACAGTGTCCAAATCCTGGCAGTGCTGTGTCCATACATTTTGAGATACCATTGCAGCTTCCTCATATGCAGTTTGGCATTGGGAAGCACCAGAATACAAGATGCCATGAACCCTAAGGCTTGAAGGACTGTCCTTGCAGTCAGCCCGGACTGAAGAGATAGTTGATGGAAGTAACTGGAAAGATTCTTTTGTTTGTCCGGGGTTAAAAGGCCATCTGGGCTGCTGTATTCAGTCTCACACCCAGAAAGCACATGTCTTGAGAGGGTACTAGACTGGACTTTATTTCGTTCACAGAATACCCTAGGCATCTTAGCACTGCTATGACATAATCCAAATGCTGTAGAAGGTCTTCCTTTTCTTGAGCTAGAATCAGGCAGTCGTCCAAGTAAGGATAGATTTGAATTCCTTTTAGCCTGAAGTAAGCTATCACTGGAGCCAGAACCTTTGTGAATACTCTGGGCGCAGTGGATAAGCCAAAGGGCAATGCAGAGAACTGATAATGAGAATTTCCAGCTCGAAAACGCAGATACTTCCTGCAACTTAGTCTTATAGGCACATGAAGGTAAGCTTCCTTGAGATCTAAAGTTACCATCCAGTGATCTTTGCCCAGCAGAGGTAAAAGCTGTTGTAACGTCAACATTTTGAACTTGGGAATGTCCAGATAAGTGTTGAGGATAGATAAATCCAAAATTGGTCTCCACGTGTTCCCCTTTTTGGTACTAGGAACAGGCGAGAATAAAATCCTAGGCCCCTTTCTGGCACAGGAACTGGCTGAATGGCCCCTATTTGGAGCAACAGAGAAATTTGCTTGTGAGCCTCTTTTCTTTGTAGAGGAGGAATGTCTGGCATGCCTTTGAAAGGAGGCAAGGTATGGAAATAAAACCTGTAACCGTGGTGAATGATATCCAGAACCCATCTGTCTTGGGTAATTAAATCCCAATTTTCTTTGAAGAGAGACAGCCTTCCTCCCAAAGGTGCTGCCAGGCGAGAATGTACTGGCAGCTGAAAAGGCAGGTCATTGGGTCTGCTTACGAAAGGACTGACCCCTGCCCTCACCAGAAGTCTGAGCAGGGGAACTCCCTGTCCTAGGCCTAAAAGAACCTTGAGCTCTGCCCCTACCACGTCTAGACCTACCCCTAGACTGGGAATCATAAGCAGGATAAGTCCATCCCTTAGTAGGCCAATTTCTACTAAACTTCGGAGGCTGCACCTGCAAAAAATCCTTAACAGTTTGCATAGACTTAGCCTTGTCCTCCATTTTCTTTAAAATTGCTTCCACAGGCGAACCAAACAACACATCAGACTGCAAAGGAGCATCCAAAATCCTTGTTTTAACATGCTCAGCTAAATTCTGATCTCTCAACCAGGCATGCCTACGAATAACAGAACCAGTGGCAGCCACCCTCGAGGAGGCCTGCACAGCATCAAAACCACACTGCAAGGAATGTTTACCCACCTGTTCAGACACATGAACTAAATCCTGCAACTCTTTACACTCAATACCTTCTGCCAGAGCATCCACCTTAGATTTCAATTGTGAAAGGAGGTAATTCTGATATTTTAACATGTGAAACTGACAATTCAACGCCTCATGGCTAAAGTGGAAGAAGTATACACTTTCTTTCCCCATCTATCCAAAGCCCTTGCCTCTTTATCAGGAGGAACAGGATTTTTAACAACAGAGGCCTTCACACCTTTAGGCCCCTGAGAGACAGTTTCCGGGTCTGCCCTAGGACTCTTAAAAAGATACTTATGAGCTTCAGGCACCCTATAGTACCTATCCGGTTTAACTGGGGCAGGAGGCAAAGAATCAGGATTCAAGGAAGCCTCTGCAAAAACATCTTCCACCACATGCAGAACAGGAGGTATAGCTAAAGGCCTATGCTGGGGTAAAAACAAGAATTCCCTAAGCCTCTTCCTGGAATCAGAGAAATCCTGACCTTCCCATTTAAAATGCTCCCTCATGGAATGCAGAGTCTCTGAAAATGAAAAATCCTCAGGAGGAGAAGCTGAAGGAGTAGAATCATCCACATCAGAATCAGAATAAGGAGGATACTCCTGCAAGTCTTCAGCCGAAGACTCAGAAGCCTCCGAACAGTGCTCAAAACTCTCAAACTCAGGTTCCACCCTAGGCCTCTTATCAGGAGGGGGCATAGAACCTCTAATCATAGTAATCAAATCCTCTGCCATTTTAAGCATATGCTTCTTAGGCAAAGACCCTGAAGCACTAGGAGAAACCCCCACTGAAGCTAAACTTGGCCTGCCTCTCAAAGAAGCTTTGGAAACAGAAGGGGAGGCTCTAACCACCTTAGGAAGAGAGGGAAGAACAGCCACCTGAGAAGCCCCCTCAGCCTGGCCTACTTCCTGAGAGGATACATCCTGTAACAATAAAGTCTCTCCCTGAGACTCCAAAGAAACACCTGGCAGAACCTCCGGCTCCACTGAGCCTTCTAAAGAACCGACGTCAGGGACTGTCGGTTCTTCCACTCTAGGCCTTGCTGCTTTGTCCTTGCGCTTTTTGGCCGAAGCGGGCGTCGGAGCATCCGACGGCATTTTATAATTACAACGCTTCCCAAAAACTAACCTGGCACAGTCTAACCTTCTCTTAATAGTGCGTTTGTTAAATCTAGCACAAGAGCGGCATCCAACAACGTCGTGCTCAGGCCCTAAACAAGGTATACACAAAGTATGGTAATCCCTATGAGGTATCTGTTTCCCACAAGAAATACAGTTATTCACTTTTTCTGACATCCGGTTAAATACTGAGGCAAGAAAAAAACAAAATATTCCCCAACGGGGTACTTAGCCAACTTTGATTCGGTCTGAAACTCTGACTTCAGAAACTTTCAGAACGCCAACCTGCACTCGCAAAATTGCTTCTGCATCGGACCATGCGGCAAAAAAGACTGAGGATATGACGTCGGTCATGCGCATTAGTACCCTGACGTACTGACATCAGTCTAATGCGCCCTGACCGACGTCAGCCATATACTTTGGTATTCGGACCGACTGGACAGCGGACTACCCAATAGTTAGGACTGCAGCAATGTGGAATGAAGAACATCACTACTTAGCTCAGCCAGCTCGAGACCACGTCTTTGCTAGTTAGCGGCAAACGAGATCTGGGGGACTGGTAGTGGTGCATCCTGGGATATAGTAAGCTCAGCCAATAAGAGACTTCGCTCTTTGGCATAAGCGTGCCGTGTCGGAGCCGAGGGATCGGCTCCGAACCCATCAGTCAGAATGTAGGCGAGATAGGATCACATAACATCTAATAACTACTAATGTAAATTATAAGGAAAATACAGCTAAATACAAAAAAATTATAACAAACTTAGCCCCGAGCTTGCTTGAAGAACCTTCTCACAGCATGGCAAACATCTGGGGAAGCTGGGGAACTGCATTATGTGTAGGGAAGAAGGCCCACGAGCTTTGCTGAAGAGTTCGAGCTATTGGAATGGCCTAGATGGATATGACCCATCAGTGAGAATAAAGGTGAGATTGACAGCAGAACACCAACTTTTCATCAGCTCACACACTTCCAATAATTGTTATTCTATGGTCACCATACAGACTACTCGCACCAGTTGGCCCTTTATCACCACTTTCCACTGAGAAAAAGGGTGGGAACTAGTGAAATGGAGTAGTTTATTCGAATATGTCTCTTTCTAGTAAAGCCTAGATGTATAACACTGCAGCATCTTGACTCAAAATTTTCCTTTGTCAGCAGAACATCAAGATACGGAAGGGAGGTGTCATTATATTGACCAGAAAAAGACAAAAATGTTGTTGTTTGATTGATGTATTCAATAAACACATCAATATCCACATCCGACCCTTTCCAAACATTAAATATATCGTCCAAAAACCTCCGGTAACATCTAAAGTTCCCTAAAGTTCCTTTCATACACAGTACCTTTAATATATTTGTGTTCCCATTCAGCATTACAATATTAGCAAAAATAGATCGAAACAGTGAGCCCATGGGCACCCCCTCCTTTTGTAAGTAATAAGATGCTTTAAACCAAATAAAATTGTTCTTAAGTATCAATTCCAAAATTTCCTCATAAGGATTGAAGTCGTCCTGTTTCACCCCTTTTATATACAAATAATCACAAACCATAAGATACCAATGTCATGCAGAACTGAAGTATAAAAATCCTTTACATCCACCATAGCCAGAATATCAGTCTCACAAAACTCCAACTTGTTTTATCCTGCTGAGATAACTGCCAAGAGTCCTTGCATAGATCCCCTTCTTCCTTCAGCAGTGATTTTAGTTTATTATCAAAAAACTTAGCTGCTGTGGAGGTTATAGAACCTCGCCCATCAACAACTGGCCACAATGGTGGGTCCCTTATGTTCTTATGTATCTTTGGGACCCCAAACATAACAGTATCCTAGGAGACGGCACATCCAGATATGTAAATGCTTCAATCGATATTCTATTTTCGATAAACATGTACTTAATTTGCATATGGATAGGTCTATATGCTCCATTAAGCTCATTAAGACTAGCCACTACATATGCTTGCCCTTCTAGAATCGCCAAAATTCTTCCATTATAGGCATCCAAGTCCATAATTATAACACCACCTTCCTTATCTGGTGTCAATGTTCATCTAATATACCTCTTTCTCCACTGTCTGCCCTTATAACCAACCTCTATTACCTTTGCCCTACTCCATCCTTCTCCTTCCTCTAGTCACCGCTACACTTTCCTTTCCCTTACTTTCTCTGTAAATACCATTTAAGACACTGGTACTGTTCAGTACAAAGGGCGGAGGTGTATCCATATTCATCAAGGATACCCATATCTCCAGGTTAGTAGCGCAGCATGATGCCTCAGAGATCATCCATGCGCAACTATCAGCAGGCAAAACCAGATTTCAAGTCGTAGCCGGTTATAGATTGCCCACCATGTCCCAAGATGCTCACTCTGCATTCCTTGAGACATTGGAAAATATAAAGGTCCTAACCAACACCATAATCTTGGGTGATTTCAACTACCCTGGTATAGACTGGGCGAACTACCAATGTTCCAACTCCTATGCTCAGCGATTCATAGAATTTATAAATTCAAATGCCCTTGAACAACTAGTATGTTCCCCCACTAGAGGGGACAACATATTGGATTTAATCATCACAAATATGGGCGCCCATTGTACCACACCCGTTATCACTCCCTCCTTGGTCAGATCCAACCACAAACTGATAACCCTGGTCATCCTCACCCCTCCACCTCCCGCAGTCAAAGAAACCATAGTCAAAAACCTTTCCAAAGCAAACTTCAAGCTACTTGCATCCGAAGTGGAAAGCTTCACTATTCCCTTGCAGAAGGATAATGATATCCAGGATGCGGAATCCTACACCAAGGCACTCTATATACATCTTCAGGATTGCATGGACCGTGCTATCCCAAATAAAACCAAGACTCCTTCCTCAAGCAAGAAGAAACCAATCTGGTGGACCCCGGCCATAAGCAAACTTTACAATAAAAGGAGGAGACTTATACAAAAAAAGGCCAAATCTCAAGTAGAAAAATCATCCCTGATCAGCATTAGTAAGAAATTGAGGGCCCTCATCAAGTCAACTAAAGCTAATTTTGAAAAGAAAGCTGTCAAGGATAACCATAAGGCCTTCTATGGTTATGTAATAAACCTAAATGGCAACGCTCAGGTCTGTTCTGAGCTAGTACAAAATGGAACAAAATACACTGACCCTTCTGACATTGCCAACATCTTGGCTAACAGGTTCAGTGCAAATCCCCCCCCCCAACCACCTACAGGGCCTATTACCATTCCAGGGGATTGTATAAGTCCAATTATTACTGATACATTGGTTAACAAGGCTCTATCTAACGCTAAAAACACTGCCTCCATGGGACCAGATGGTGTCCCAGGCTGTGTCATATGCGAGCTCCAAAAGGAATTAACCCCGCATCTTAATACCCTGTTCAGTCTCAGCCTCTCCACATGATACGTGCCCATAGAATGGCGCACGGTAACGGTGGTCCCGCTACACAAGGGTGGGGCCAGAACTGACCCTGGGAACTACCGACCAATAAGCCTGACTAGGCTTATCTGTAATGCTATGGAGCGAATCATTATGGAACTCATAAATGGAGAGATTGGGAACCTCCAGTCGCTGGACCCCACACAGTTCGGCTTCGTCAAGGGCAGATCATGCCTCCTGAACCTAGTAGATTTCTTTGAGACAGTTACTCAGGCTATAGATAAGGGAAAGGAGGTACACACGGCTTACCTTGACCTTGCTAAAGCATTTGACACCATTCCCCATTCAGGTATTATTGATAAGCTCACCAGCTTGGGCATATACCCTTACGTCACAAGATGGATCGCAAACTGGCCCTCAGACAGATCCCATAAAGTAAGAGTAGCGGGATCTATGTCCGAATCCAGACCAGTAACGAGTGGTGTGCCTCAGGGCTCTGTCCTGGGGCTCCTCCTGTTTGGTATATACTTCTCAGTAGTACAGGCAAGCACGGAAGGGCTGTGGCTGACTAAGTTTGTGGACGACTGCAAACTAGGTGCTATAATAGAGTCTCCGGCCGACATGGAGATCCTCCAGAAGGGCCTAAATGAGACTGATGCATGGTGTCAAAGCCATGGTCTCAAGCTAAATGCAAAAAAATGCACAGTAATCCCCTTTGGAAAAAACAGAGTACCCGCAAACTACAACATAGGAGGTAATCCCCTGAAATCTGAAGAAGAAATAAGGGATCTAGGGACCCAAGTAGATAGTCAGCTTTCCTTTGATAACCATGTTGCCAAAGTGGTTAGAAAATCCTTCTATGTGACAAATCTGCTCATGAAAGGGTTCACATCAAGATCTAAGGATGTAATGGTGCCTCTCTACTCTTCCCTCATCAGACCTATTATTGAATACAATGCACCAATTGGAATGTACCCGGCTAGACATCTCCAGCAGCTGGAGAGACCACAGAGGTACCTAACCAAGAGGATTACTGGCCTCAAACAGTTGCCCTATGCAGCACGATTGAAAAAGCTAAGACTGTTCTCTGTTGCATACCGCTTTCTCAGAGGCGATCTCTGTCTAACGTACAGAGCCATGTCCAACCCAGAATTGTTGAACATGCTCCATCTTAGCAAAACCAAATCTACTCGAGCTACACGCTCTAGGGATATAAACCTCAACACAACAATGAATAGAACATGCTGGAGGGATAGATTCCCTTCGCAGAGACTTCCCTTACTATGGAACAGGGTCCCGGTCTACATAAGACAGAGCCCCTGACTATTACTCTTTAAGAGGAACCTTGATGAGTGGATGGTTAACAAAAAGTTCACACTTGGGATCACACCAACAGCACTACTAGATAGGGGCCAAGGATACTAGCTGCTAGTACAAGGGTCTAGAGAACTACTAAAGGGGCGGTGAATACCGCACAACGTGGCTGGGCTAATATATGCCTTCGGGCAGATAGCCCAGTACCAACCTATGAACCTATATATTATATAACATTTGTAATACAGTACTGATGCTAGTTTTCTTTTGACATTTAATTATGTTATATATATTGCACAATTTCTTAAATTACCCTGGAATTGTTAAATTGTTTGTATTATCAGAACTTAAATTGTTTGTATTAAGTGGAGCTTTTCTCCCCGGGCCTCTGCTGAAAAAGGGCTTCGGCTCAGTCAGACATTCCCGGTCAACAAGTGTAAAATAAATAAATAAAATAATCCATAAATTCTGATTTCTGAAAAAAATAATCAATTCCCACTATTAATCTCTTAAATTATCCTTCATCAAATTTTCCTGGACTTGAAAATAATTCCTCAAGTCCAATTAACAAATCTGCCAACTGTGGGTGCAGTGAGGGATTAAAAGTACTTGACATCATGATGGTATTATGAATGTCAAGCATGTCCTTAAATAAGAGAGAGAGGTTGAGCTTTCTTAAATATAATTTTAAATCCATAATATATTCAGTCAAATTGCACCTTCTGCCAGGAATAAATGAGAACCTTTTAGCAAATAAATCAATACACTCCTCATCGAGTAGAATGCTGGAACAGTTATCGATTTTTTAAGTCATCCTCATTATTCACCATTATTTTTACCTCATTTAATTCCTTATCTCATTTAATTCATTATTTTCTGTTACAAAAGACATGAAATCTACTCTCATTGTCTCGTTATTCTCCTCTGATTGTACCATGATTGGCTGGTGTGTGTGTGTGTGTGTGGGGGGGTGAGAGTAAGATGATTGATGGAACTGATTCTTTCTTGTGGCTGGTGGCCTTCCCCCATTCTGTCAGTGATTATTTGATCGGTTCATAATCTACTCAGATCTCTGCATTGGTCTCTCATCTCAAGGGTGGTCATTTGCGCTTGAATCAGCATTATTATTATTATTTAACATATCATTTGACCATGTTTGAGAAACAATGTCCCCTTGATTCAAAGACTTCTGTGCCAAATATTTATTAAACCAGCTGTTAACCGACACTTGAGACTTTGGTGGGGAAGGGAAGGCCTGTTGATTATCATATGCCATTTTGTCTCTTTCCAATTTTCCCATTTTGGTTTGTCTTAGCACCTGCATTTTGTCAGTGCTCATAAATACCAGAGCGTGGTCAACCCTGAACAGAATATGATAGATTTGCGGTTATCAAGGTATCAAGTGAATTAACCTCCACCATCAGTTCCTCAATTAATATATTATATTTCACCACAATATCCTTGATTCTTAAGAACAATTTTATTTGATTTAAAGGATCTTATTACTCTCAAAAGGAGGGGGTGGCCATGGGCTCACCTGTTAGACCTCTTTTTGCTAATACTGTAATGCTGGAATGGGAACATAAATATATTAAAGGTACTGACTATGAAAGGAACTTTAGATGTTACCAGAAGTTTTTGGGCGATATATTTATCATATGGAAAGGGTCAGAGGTGAATATTAATGTGTTTACTGAATACATCAAACAACAACCTTTTTGTCTTTTTCTGGTCTTTTTGTCTTTTTCTGGTCATTATAACAACACCTCCCTTCTGTATCTTGATGTTCTGCTGACAAAGGACAATTCTGATTGGTGTTATACATCTAGGATTTACCAAAAAGAGACAATCTAATAAATTACTCCATTTCACTAGTTACCACCCTTTTTTCTCAGAGAAAAGCGGTGGTGAAGGGCCAACTGGTGCAAGCAGCCCATATGGTCACCCTAGAACAACAATTCTTAGAAGAGAGGGAGCTGATGAAAAGTATGTTTCTCAACCATGGATACCCCATCCAGTTAATGGAGGAGATGACAGTAGAGGTGGCCAATAAAAGGAGATTAGGGGATTTTTCACTTTTATTGGCTATGACTAAAAAACAGTCGTCAAACTCTGGCCAAAATGGAGATTTACCAGTGGCTCCTTACTCTGTTTGCAATATCTTTTGTCCTCACCTTTAACCCAGAAGTTTTCAATATAAGGGCTATTTTTATAAGAACTGGCAACTCTGAAGGGAAGACAGAGTGTTGAGGGAGAGAGTTGGTATCAAACTTAACGTGGTTTATAGGAGGGATGTACGCTGAAAAAGATGTTTGAGAACCCTTATTCAAGTAGATTGTATAACGTTGGAATGTTTCCATGTGGTCGCTGTTCTTATTGTAAAAGGATAGAGGGTGATAGGTTTATGTTGTTGTTGTGTCTTTCGGCTTTTCCCGGTTAGGGGTCGCTACAACGGAACTCCGCTAATGATTGGCAGTTGATTTTTAGGTGCCGAGTTGCCAGCCCTGACGCACAACCTTACGCCCATTCACACGTCTCCAGGCAGAAGACGCTCTAACTGAGAATCGAACGGGACGTCTTACTGTGAGGCGACAGCGCTACCGCAGCACCACCACCGCAGTAGGTGATAGGTTTACAATCAAAGGAAAAATTGTAAGAATAAGGGAGAAGATGGGTTGTACTAGTAAGGGACTGATTTATGTGGCTCTCTGTCAATATTGTGAAGCCTTCTATATTAGCAAGATGGAGAGAAAATTCCATGAAAGAATATATGAGCATTTGTTCAAAATCAAGAAAGGTAAAATTAACAAATACACTATATAAACACATTTTGGAATATATTTACCACTGATTTAAGTTCACAGTGCTGGTCAGACTAAGACTTGACTGGGGGGGGGGGGGGGGGGGGCATGGAAAGTGTTCTTGGAAGCAAGGCAATTTATTGGCAGGTTCAGTGGAATGCTTACAAATGGCCTGATTTAAATAAACAAGTGAACATTGCTCCCTTGGTTAAATTAAGGGAATTAAGATGCTAATTCCAGCCAGCCTTGTTTGAGAATTTGTTAATATTAAATTTATGCTTTAATGTTTTATTAATTATTCTCACTTCTATACAGTTGATGTGTACATATGCATTTTTCAGTTTTTTCAATTGGTTTATGTACGTTTTGTTTTATATTTTATATCTTTACAGGATTTGAATATCGGGGAATTCATGTGGTGACATCCGTAACTGTGGGGGTGTGGTGGATTCCTTGATCCTGATTGGTTTGGAGTTACTATGCGTTTTTATGAATGATGTAAAAGGGGATTGCTTTTAATCAATTTGAAGGCTGAGGACATTTTAACACTGTATAAAATGAAAGCTCTTACTTATTTTAAATTCATTTTTAAGTTAGATATAATACATGGAGTGGTCTTGTTTTGATTCTTGGATTCATTTTTTTACTTTCATTTGTCTTTAATTTTAATTTTACTATTGCAGTATAGGAGCCAATCGATAACCTCTCCAAACGCAAAGGGGGCCAGTTAGAAGGCACACAATACATACCTCTCAACTATGCAAAATGTCAAGGAAAATAACGCTTTAGAGCTGAAAATTAGAAAGTACCAAACATTCTTGCATGGCCCTATAAGATTTATATTTCACTTTATCTTACTTCCCAGTTGTCTGAAATGTCATTATGTGCCACCAGAGAGCCCCATGGAGCCAACAACATGCAAGGATAAATGAGATGACAACCAAACCGCAAATAACACTGAGTGAGCTGGAATAAGTATAATAAAAAAAAAAAAGCTTCCTAGCCAGGCAAGTTAAGCAAACATTAAACTTTGCTTGAGTGCACCTATGCAGCATAATACCACACATTACAGGGAAGGCTTCTGAAGTTCTTCAATTGAAGTTATTAACAATTTAATGCTTCCATCTAATCTATTTTTGAATTTGTACCTTCACTTCTTTGTAAACTCTCGACTTAACCTACCTAGACCATCCATTCAGTTAGTACTCTGAATTAATTCATTTTCAGCTTAGGTTCTGCACACGTTTCATTTTTAGCCTAATTCATAGCCCTGGTCACAGCTGACTGGTGTTGCCATCCATTGCTGCAACATTGCCAGAGTAGTACTGGGATTTTCTTTCATTCCTGACTCCAGAATACTCTGGCAAAAATTTAAAAAAAGTCAGTCAGATTATTACTGGAGAAACCACCATAGTCATTCTATCTTGAGGTAAGGTATGTGCAAGCTAGCGAAAGGGAGTTAATGAGTATTTCACTGTGCCACACAATGTGTTTTGCTATCTTTTTCATGTGTTTTGTTATTTAAGTTAGAGTCAATAGTCAACAGTAGTAATGTGTTTGTATGAACTAAAGCTGCTTGAACAGAACCCACTAAGACTTGTTTATTCGTGTCCTAGACACGAAAGCGACAGGAACTGGTATACAAGGTAACAATCTACTTGTGAAAGTGGTGAAATGGTTCTTTGCACATCAGTACTAGCAACTATGAAATCATCCTTGCTTAAGTAATGGCAATAAAGTGAACAGTTTTCCTAGTAATACATTTTAGGGATAGCTGCTATCTCAAAGTATGTCAAATGTAACTTTTCTAGAACAAAATTCAATTTCCAAAGTAGGGCCACCTTTTTTCTTGGTGGGCTGTGGCACAGAATGCCCTTTAAGAACTGTTTGGTCCCAGGCCTAGAAGATAAAGTGAAGTCCACAGGCAGGCAGGCTGATAAATGCACCTCAAGAGAGGTATCGTCTAATCCAGATATTAAAAACTTGAGACAAATGGTGAAGAATCAAGGGTGATTCTGCCAATTTCAGTTACTGATTCCTTCTGTCACCACGCAGAGGAATCATTGAAGCTTAATCATGAGCAGTCTTAATAACATCTGCCTTCCTAAAGGAACATTACGTACTGCAGAATTTTCAGAAACCCCCAAACTGTCACTTCCTGTCCCCACAGACATGTCTTGAAGGACGGCAACCAGTGATTTCATCTTCACCTGGGGGAGAAAAACATTTGATCCTTCAGCATTCAGGCATACATTTAAAAATACCTCTGAGACAGCTAGACTTGGTTGAATTCTGGAATATTTAGACAGAAAGCTAGTGTCTGGAAAAATCTCTGAGGGTAATTCAAAGCCCTCTACTGGTCTTGCAATGATGAATCACAAAGTCCAAACATTTTTGAATATGGGTGCAACAACTAAATCAAAACACAAGGAAGTAATCTGGTAATTGTCTGCCCGTTTCCATCTTTAGATGATACTTGTGGTCTTAATCCTTTAAGTCCAACATCACCTTCAGCATTTGAGGAGATAGAAGGGGCAAGTCAACATTCTGACCAAAGGAAGTTTTAGGTACCGCCTGAATTTTGACAGGTCTCAAACAAATCTAGGGGTATGTTCATTCTTTGTATTAGGAAAAGCCTGGAGTAAATCCTTTGACCTGCTCTCATCTTAGAACTGGTTCTGATTCCTTCTTGGAGTATTTCCTGTATAAGGGATCCCACCATCACCTTCTAATCTTAATGGATGAGGATAATTCCCTACATTTTTGAATTTAGTCTCAGTAGCTCAAATGGATCCCTGTAAAAACTGGCATTTGGATGGAGGCACCAGCAGGCAATTATTCAGATAAGCATAACATTGTATTCTAAGAGATCTTATCAAAACTGTAACACTGACAGATAAAAAACAGGAGAACTCAAAACTAGACGTGATAGCTGCATAACTGAACCAAATACAGTTGCAGTGATTTTTCTCCTTTTTTCCCTTTGCTATGATCAGGAAATTGTGTTACATACCCATATAGCATATTCCATTTAACCCCACCACCATTTCAAGAGGGTGCACAATTCACCGTTAATAATCAGGAACATATCTTGCATGTCCACTGAGCAAATCTTAGTCCCACCCCCATCTTCAATTTAGGAGACTGGAAACAATTCTTAACTTCCTTGAGCTTTATTTGCTAATTTTCCTACTTGCTCAAGTGTTGTTGGCTTGAGGTGCTGTTTGCTTCAGATGTCACTGCTTGATATCTGTTGTAAATCATGTGTCTAGGTCAGAATATTTAGGTCCATCTTGCTCAAAGATGAACAGGTGGTGGATAAAGCTCAATTACGCTGTTCACATCCTAAATATCAGTTTTCTTTTTCTGAAATGGCATGACCTCAGAATAATACTGTATAAGCAAAAATCTATAAAGAGGATGCAGATAGTCTGTACATTCAATTGGAATTTTTACATATTTGCACAAATTCACTATCAAGAAAAATGTGCTCACCATAACGTTCCATGTGAGTTGTTCCATCTTGCCTTCATTCTTCACTGACACGGCCAACAAGCAAGCTCAAAGTTTTCCAGTAGCTCGAGACCCAGCCCCTTATCACACAATGCACTGCTGGAATTACCTCAGATCTTGTTTGCTGTGTACCATATAGTGATACTATAATTATACTACCTAGGAATGAAGACACATTGAGAAACCAGGATGAAAACAGCCTCCAGGTCAGCTGTCAGCCAGGAGGGGGAAGGAAGGAGGGACGTGAGAATGAAGGCGAGATGGAACAACTCACATGGAACGTTATGGTGAGTACATAACTTCTTTATGTGAAGTTGTTTAATCTCGCCGTTCACTCTTCACTGATAGGTAGCATCCCTAGCACCCTAACCCTGGGTGGCTCACGGCAGTACACTCTTCAGAACCGTAGAACCAAATGAAGCCCTGTCCCTGGAGGCCTTATCCACTTTGTAATGAGTTATAAAAGTGTGAGGTTTAGACCATGTGGCTGCAGCGCAAATGTTATCTAGAGGTAATTTGTCTTGAAAGGCTGAAGAGGTAGAAACTGCTCTGGTTGAATGAGCCTTCACCTTACTAGACAAGGGCATGTTATGACAAGAATAGGTGTAAGTGATACAATCCGACAGCCACTTAGACAGAGTTGTTTTGGCGACTGGTTTACCTTTCCTGGCCTCAGAAAAAGACACAAAAAGCGGATCTGATTTCCTAATCTCTTTTGTTCTGCCTAGCTAAAATCTAAATTGTCTGTGAACATGAAATTTGTGCAACTTATATTCCAATTTATTGGTGTGATTAGGGAAGAAAACAGGCAACTCAATGATTTGATTGATGTTAATCTCTGAATAAGAAGTTATGTACTCACCATAATGTTCCATCTGAGTAGATAAACTTCATTTGTCAGCAACCTGTGGGTATCGGATCTGAGCCGGCAGTTTTCAACAGCTTAGATCCGAGCTCCTAGCACCTCCCTCTACCCATAAACCCCTGCCAACCTTGACTGACCTCAGATCACGTTTGCCCCCAAGCAGCAACTGCTACAGATTTACCAATTTCAAATGTCATCTCTGAAGACAGCAAAAGTGAATGATGGAAGGTCAGGGGGAAGGAGGGGGGATGGTTGCTGACAAATGAAGTTTATCTACTCAGATGGAACGTTATGGTGAGTACATGACTTCTTAACCTGAAGTAGTTAACTTCATTTGTGCAGCAACCTGTGGGACAGAGTCCCCAGCTACCTGAATCTTGGGTGGCCATCATGGAAGGATGTTCCGGAGCACTGCAGAGCCAAAGGATGCTCTCCCTCTGGAGATAATATCCAGCTTATAATGGTTGATAAAGGTATGAGATGAGGCCCAAGTGGCGGCTGAACAAATATCATCTAAAGGAACCCTGGATCTAAAAGCAGCAGAGGTAGACATAGATCGGGTAGAGTGGGCCTGGACTATCTGAGGCACAGGCCTACCAGAACTTTCATAAGCCAAAAGAATACACTGAGATCCATCGAGACAACGTAACTTTGGATACCGATTTTCCCCAATTCTTTTTGGCAAAGGAGATGAACAACTGGTCGGATTGCCTATGACCAGATGTCCTATGAATATAGAATTGAAGTTGTCTATGCACATCCAATGAGTGTAATTTGTATTCTCCTTTGTTGTGATAGTTGGGAAAGAAGACTGGCAGATTAATGGACTGGTTAATATTAGATTCAGAAGCAACCTTAGGGAGAAAGGAGGGATTGGTCCTGAGGTAGACTCTATCCTTGTGGAAGGTTAGATATGGGGGTTTGACACAAAGGGCCTGAATTTCAGAAACTCTTCTGGCAGAAGTAATGGCGACGAGAAAGGCCGTCTTCCAAGACAAATAAGTTCCACTGAAGCTGCAGGCTCAAAGGGGGGAGCTGTCAAGGCCTGAAGCACTAACGACAAATCCCACGGAGGTACCACTTCCTTCACCGGAGGTCTGAGCAGGAATGTGCCCTTCAGGAAGGTCTTGCACAGCTTAGAAGTGATCAAGGGACGCAGATCATGTCCAACATGGTAGTGAGAGATAGCTGCTAGCTGAACCTTGACAGTGGAACAGCTAGCTCCCTGGTGAAATAATCCTGATAAGAGGTCTAGCACCGCAGGTAAAGGAGCTGTGAAGGGAACCAAGTTTTGACGTTCTGCCCAGATAGAGAAACGTCTCCATTTGCTACTGTAAACCTTCCTAGTAGAAGGCTTATGGACTGCAACTAGAATAGCTTTGACTGGGGAAGAGATGCCGGGAGTCCTGGCTAGGAGTGGAACTGGAGCAGCCAAGCTGTGAGCTTGAGGCTGTCCAGGTTCGGGGTCGGGAGATCAGATCCGGGCGGGGATCTAGAATCCAAAGAGGATTCACCAGATGAGACCAAAGGTAAGGAAACCAAGTTTGACGAGGCCAGAATGGGGCAATGAGGATAATCCTGCTCCCCAACCGACTGGCTTTTTGTAGAAACTTTAGCATCAGGGGGAGAGGTGGATAAGCATAAAGCAGACCGGGAGGCCAAGCATGCACCAGAGCGTCTCTCGGGGATTCCCCGACTTGGGGAATTAAACCAAAATAGCTGTTGCATTTGGTGTTGAGGGACAGGCGAAGAGATCAAAACAGGGCTGCCCCCATTTGGCAAAAATCTGATTCGCTACCTGCGGATTGAGAGACCACTCGCAAGGGGAAAGGATGGTGTGACTGAGTTTGTCAGGCAGGATGTTGGACCGTCCCGGAATGTGCGTTGCAATGAGAAAACGGTTGGTGGAGATCGCCCATTCCCACACTCTCATGGCCTCTCGACAGAGTGGGTAAGACCTGGTTCCCCCTTGTTTGTTGATGTACCAGACAACCGACATGTTGTCTGTCTGGATCGCAATCGTCCCTACGGGAAGAAGGTCCAGAAGTGCTTGCAACGCTAATAGCACTGCCCTCATCTCTAGGACATTGATATGCAATGAGGTCTCCGTATCGTTCCACGTGCCTTGGACAGTGCTGCCCGAAGAGTGCCCCCCCCCACCCAAGGCGGGAGGCATCCGTGGTCACCGTGGCCAGGGGAGGGGCCACAGAGAAGGGGCGTCCCGTGTGGCGATCCGGAGATTGCAGCCACCACATGAGAGCCCTCTTGCAAGCCCTGCTGAGGGAAATGGGATGACTCAGAGGGCTGAGGGAAATGGGATGACTCAGAGGGTAGTGAAGAAAAGACCACTGGACTTGGAGGGTCCACTGTAAGACCCTCATGTTGAGACGTGCCATAGGTAACAAGTTGATTGCCGCTGCCATAGAACCTAGAGCCCTCAGGACCAACTCTGCTGGAGATGAAGATAGAAGGATGGCCCGCACATGAAACCTCAGGGTTCGAAGTCTCTCTGGGGTTAAGAAGGCTACAAGATTGATTGTGTTTAACCTGGCCCCGATGAAATCTATGACTCGGGTCGGGGTGAGAGCAGATTTGTCTATATTTATTATGATCCCTAGCCAGGGAGCAAGGCGAAGAAAATGATACCTGGCTGTACAGAGTAGATGCCTTGTCGAGGCAGTCAGGAGCCAGTCGTCCAGGTACGGAAAAACCTGTATTCCCTGGAGCCTCAGGTGGGCTGCTATCACTGCTAACACTTTGGTAAACACCCTGGGGGTTGAGGTGAGACCAAAGGGGAGAGCCCTGCATTGGTAATGACTGGCCCCAAACCGGAAGCGGAGAAACCTCCTGGAACGTCTGTCCATTTGAATATGGTAGTACGCATCCTTGAGGTCTATCGAGCACATCCAATAGTTCTCCCGTAATAGGGAGAGAATAGATTGAAGAGTGACCATCCGGAACTTTTCTTTGGTTACTGAAAGGTTCAAAAGGGAGAGATCGAGGATTGGCCTTAAGTCCCCTGTCTTTTTTGGCACGAAAAAGAACCTGGAGTAAAAACCCGATCCGAGCTGGTCTGGGGGGACATGTTGGATGGCTCTTTTTTCTAGGAGCTGCCGGATTTCCGCAGCTGCGACCTCGGGGAGGTATTTGGGGAAGAGAAGAGGGCAAGAGAAGGGGATCTGGTAACCTCTGGATATGATGCGAAGCATCCAGCGGTCTGTTGTGATGGACTCTCAAGCTGCCAGGTGCCTCGAGAAACGCCCCCCGACTGCCTCCAGAGTGGAGCAGTCGGACAGCCCTTCAGGGCTGTTGCGTGGGCCGATCAGAGAAAGGTTCTCTGGACCCAAAGTTCTTTGGGCCCCCTCTGCCTCTAGGGCGGCGTCCTCCCTGTCCTCCTCTGCCGCGGAAGGACTGGGGGTCCAGAGCAGACTGGGATTGTTGCGACTTCCGGAACCACATCTTCTTCTGCCCTTTTGGTTCTTGGAGAAGGACCTCTGGGGAGCAGAGAAGCGGACTCCGATGGCAGACAACGTCTTCCCGTCCTTTTCACTCTGGACCAAGGTGTCGCGAACGGTCTTCCCAAATAGGGCAGAACCATCAAAAGGGGCATTTGCGAAAGATTTCTTGAAGGGTTCAGCGAAATCACAATGCCGGAGCCAGGCCTGACGCCTCATGACGAGACCTACTCCGCTGGCTCTAGGGGCTCCTTCCGTGGCATGGGATAGTAGCCGCATAGAGGTATTGGAAATGGACCTAAGAGTGGCCATACGGGTGGAGTACAACTGTTTGTCCTCCGCCAAGGACTCCGGGGGTGATGCAGTGTATTCTTTAATAAGATCCCGCTGCAGCCGAATAACGTGTGCCATGTAGTTCAGTGACATCGCCGAGAAGGACGCTGAACTAAACACCCACTTCCCTAGGCGGTCCATCGCTCGGGACTCCTTGCCCGGGGGGGGGGGGTGGACCGAGGGGCTCTCCTGAGCTAGTTCCCTCTTAGTGGCCGCTGCCATCAACATGGCATCTACGGGGGGACCCTTGCTCCAGTGGAGCCTGTCGACAGGGGGACTGAGGATCCTGTCAGGGCGTTTGGGGACTGGTTCCACAGTGTCTGGGTCCTTCCACGCCCTGGTGGTAATCAGGTACACCAGGGAGTCGGCCGGAGGGGACACCCAAGAGGTAGAAGGGACTGCTTCAAATGCCTCCAGGAACATGGCTTCGTCCGAGGTCGGCTTTGGGGCAGACCACCCCCCTCTGATCCTAAGCATTTCCATGATGTCCCCAAAGGGGACATCCTCGGGGGGTGACCTTGGGGAGCCTTCCCCCTCCTCCAAATCCGTGTCTTCGGTTAAGGACTCAGGGGAGTCCAAGTGCCTCCTCTTGCACTTCTGCTTGTGGGGGATCTCCTCGGGGGGGCTGTCCGAGGAGGCCTCACCAGCAACATCCTGTTCCAAGGGAACGACCTGGTACATAGAAGCAGGCTGTCCCTGGGGCCGGGTGATGGAAGTCAGACCCAACAGAGAAGGAGTGCGGGGCGGAGCTGTGGTAAGGACCGGGGGCCTGGAAGCAGTCAACAGAGCCCTCTCCACCATGTTGAACGCCAAGGGAGAGCTGCTCTCTCTAGGATCAGAGAGCGGGCCCTCACTCGGATCCGACAGGCGGATCGGAACCGGCGCCGAAGCAATCAGATCCGACGGCCCAGTATGCTCCGACCTGGACAGCGCCGAAGGCATACTGAAACCCTCGGATCCGAAGCTCAGCCCTCAGCTCCGAGAGATCGGATCCGACAAAAACAGACCCGACAGGCTCGAGGGAAGAGTCGGCGCCGAAGTACCCGAGACCATCGGCGCCGACCCACCCCCGGTTCCAAGGCTGCCTGGCACTGAAGGCTCTGAACACGGGAAGCGGGACGGAGAAGGAGCTATTGGGGCAAAGAAAGGGGTCGAACTCCCCCCCTCCCCGGAGGGGGGGGAGGCAGGAGCACTCCCATCTGCAGTTGGGCCTGGAGGAATCTTCACATCATCCGGTCCAAGTCTGCGTCAGAAAGACTACGCGTAGATCTCGAAGAGGCAACCGAGGCAGGACGGGAGTGCCGCCTCGATGACCTCGAAGGAGATTGGGTCTCCTCCTCAAGACCCGGTGAAAAACAAGGGGACTGGATCCGGGAAGGAGGAGACCGGGAAGCCCTGGAGGGAGAAGACCGCTTAGCCGGGGGGGGGGGGGGGGGGCAAAGCGGAAGTCTCGGCCCTCCGCTTGTGGTGCTTCTCCCTCCTCTTTTCTTTCCTGGCCTCCATCTCCTCCGGGTCTACAGTGAGAGGCTGAGTCCCGGCCGGGGGGGGAGAGGCAGGAGTGGCCGCCGCCGAAGCCGCGGAGGTAGCCACGGTAGGACCGGAGGCCGAAGCCGAATCTGGGGGCAGGAGACCCGCCAGGATCAGCTTGGATCTCCGGTCCTTGAGTGCCCTGGGGTTGAACGCCGCGCAGATGTTACACCCAGAGGAAAGGTGTCCAACCCCAAGGCACAGAACACACCGAGTGTGGCCATCAGCCAGTGAAAGCTTATTGCCACACTCGGTGCACTTCGAGAAGATAGGTTTTGGGGCCTCAGACATTTTAAACTAAAGAAACACACATGGCTAGGCCCAAACACACACACACAGACCCTAACGAACCAGCGAGGGAGATTGAAAAAATATATATAAACTAAATAAACCAAATGTGAACAACAACTGTAGAACAAAATAATGACCTGGTAAATGAAGAAAAAACGCTGCTCGTACGGGTGAAGCAATTTAATCCAGAAAAAACAAACGACAAACAAGGGTTTAGCACTTTCAACTGAACAATATCAGTCTTCTTCAGAACAATATATGTGACTACATAATGAGTTTTTATAGCATCAGTTACTTTGTAGTTTAAAAAACGCGCCAAAAACATTTAAAGCCACAGTACTAGATTCCTAAATACATGTATAAAAAAAAAATTCTGTGTGTGATTATGTATGATTTCCTGAAAAGGTTGTAATATAAATACTTAAAAATATATCTATTATAAAATAACACGAGTGACATGAAGATTTAACCTAAATGTTAAAATATTGAAATATTTGGAAAGAATTTTGATATATAGATAATCTATAATGGTCTGTTACGTTGAATGAATAACATACACAATAACATACACAACACCACTTATGTATATAATTACACAGACTTGGCAATATTGAACAGGAATTTATCCAACTAATGAGCAAGGGAATGAAATTTATGCCCACTGTAGGTATCAATTTAGTTGATACCATCAAAGAAATCAAATTGTATTGCAGGAGACTCAATCTGGCTATACAATTTGGATCTAATTTAGACTATACTGATCTTTATTAAGGTACCGAATTAAAAAGGAAAAGTACATATGTACCTGTGAATAACCAGCAAATATATAATTATGAAAAAATGGTCAATAAAGATGTGTATTGGTTAAATTATAATATTAAGAAACATAGGGGATGGAATCAAACATGTTATGATAATTTATCATTGAAAGAACTTAATTGCTTAAACAACATAATACATAATAAGGATATCCGTATTATGAAGCCTGATAAAGGCGGCGGTATCGTTGTTAGTTATACCTTAGATTATAACACCAAAATTCACAATTTGTTGTACGATTCAGGTAATTATGAGGTCATTTCCCTGAATGAAATTAATATAGGATATAAAAGAATTGACCTTATATTAGAAGAATATATGATAGACAATAGAATAAGTAATGATATATATATGTTTTTAAAAACTGATTATCCTATATTAGCAAAAATTGTAGGCATACCAAAAATACATAAATCCATGGAAGACCCACCTTACAGACCTATAGTGTCAGGATCTAAATCCAAAACATTTAATATGGGTGTTTTGATAGATACATGGACCAAGCACATCTACGAAGCTGTACCACACATTATGAAGGACTCTTGGAGTTTTTTGAGTAATCTTACTGATGATAAATGGAACAAAGATTATATATTCATCACTATCGATGTGGTGGATTTATGTATGTGTATACCGAAAGAGACTGGGCTTGAATATTTTACTAATAGCCTCAAAAAATATTCAGGATTCAGTTGGGACAAAATTTGTGTTGTAACAGAACTTATGTCCTTAGTTTTGGATCACAATTATATTACGTTCCAAGGGGAATTTTTTAGACAAAAAGTAGGTGTTGCAATGGGTGCATCTTGTGCCCCAATTTTCGCAAATATGGTCATGTTAGAATGGAAAACCGAACACCTATTTAAAAGTAGTTATTATGATAATATTGTATTTTATGCAAGGTATTTAGACAATTTATTTGTTTTGTGGAAGGGACCGGAGACCTCGATTAGTGAATTTATAAATTTTCTCAATGGTACCACAGATTTCTTAAGATTTACTTATAATTATAACAAAAAAGAAATTGCGTATCTAGATACTTTCATTAGTCATACAGATAAAGGTTTTGCATCTAGAACATATAGGAAACCAACTTTCTCAAACGACTATATTCAATATAGTAGTAACCATCCCCCATACACGTTTAAAAATATAGTCAAAGGGCAATGTATCAGGATAGCCAGAATGTCATCCAGTTTGGAAGTCATGAAAGAAGACATGAAGTCTTTATACAATATGTTTAGTAAGAGAGGATATCCAGTTAATATGTTAGATGACATTACTCATTACGTTTCCTCGCAGTGGGGATACAAATATAAACCTTTGTTAGGTTTACATGACTTTGATAGTATTGTCTCAAACAAAACAGGAAAGACATTCAATCGAGTATGTGTATTAACTTATACCCCTTATGTAGATTGTGTAAAGGAAATATTATATAGACATTGGGATGTTATTACTTCTAATAATTTAGGATCAATACTAGGTAACCAACCTAATATAGTATTTAAGGTGGCACCGAACTTAAAGAGGATGTTAGAACATACAGATAGACGAAGTGGAAATGTGAAAAATAAAAAAAAGTAGTAGTAAATGCGGATCATGCCGCCAATGTCGATATATTAATGAAATTGACAAAATTATATTACACAATATAAATCATACAGAGATCAAATGCCTAGGTGGTAACTGTAACAGCAAACAGGTTGTGTATATAGCTAACTGTACAGCTTCTACTGCTTTCTATATAGGGAAAACCGAAAGGGCTATTAAAAAACAGATTTACGAGCACTATTATAAAATACGTAAGGAAGATACTACCAACGCCCTATATAGACATATATTAGACAAAGGCGTTCAGCATAGTTTTATATTTAGCATTATAGATCAGATAAGTTTTACCTCTGGAGCTTTTCTCCCCGGGCCTCCACTGAAAATGGACATAAATCCAGCTGGACTAGCCCAGTCAACAAATGTAAAATAAATAATAATAAAAAATAAGTCAAAACACACATGAATGAAACTGGAAGGCACAGTAAGCGTTAAAAGAAAGTGTGTGGCAAATTAGAACAGATGCAACCAGGCATCCTGGTCTCAACGATTCCATTAGCATTAAACCATTTCTCATGTTGGGCTGAGTTATACCTTAGACTTGTATTAACTATATATTTATATTTTGTTGTATACATATTCATCTTTTTATACATATGTAGTATACTTTATGAATCTTTTATAGTTTTGTATATATATATATATATATGTTTGTTTTTTATCTAAGTGGTGTTATATATGTTATTCATTCAACGTAACAGACCATTATAGATTATCTATATATCAAAATTCTTTCCAAATATTTCAATATTTTAACATTTAGGTTAAATCTTCATGTCACTCGTGTTATTTTATAATAGATATATTTTTAAGTATTTATATTACAACCTTTTCAGGAAATCATACATAATCACACACAGAATTGTTTTTTATACATGTATTTAGGAATCTAGTACTGTGGCTTTAAATGTTTTTGGCGCGTTTTTAAACTACAAAGTAACTGATGCTATAAAAACTCATTATGTAGTCACATATATTGTTCTGAAGAAGACTGCTATTGTTCAGTTGAAAGCGCTCAACCCTTGTTTGTCGTTTATGTTTTTTCTGGATTAAATTGCTTCACCCGTATGAGCAGCGTTTTTTCTTCATTTACCAGGTCATTATTTTATATATAAACTAAAGAAGATTTAAGCTAAGGGAAACAGGTACGGGCCTAACACATGATACTCACACCAAAGTATAGAAAAAGTAAAAAAAAATGTTCTATTTTTTCTCTCACAGAAACCACTACGACGGAGCTCAAGAATCCAGCTGCTGACAACAAGCGCGGCAAACCAGATCTGAGGTCAGTCAGGGTTGGCAGGGGTTTATGGGTAGAGGGAAGAGCTAGGAGTTCGGATCTAAGCTGTTAAAAACTGCCGGCTCGGATCCGAAGTCGGATCCGATACCCACAGGTTGCTGCACAAATGAAGTTAACTACTTCAGATCATACTTTAGGCAAAAGGATGGGTTTGTCCTGAGAGATACTCTGTCAGCATGAAAGACCATATAAGGAGGCTTGATGGATAGAGCTTGGAGCTCTGACTCTCTGCGGGCTGAAGTGATGGCTACTAGGAAGATAGTTTTCCATGATAGAAATTTTAGCTCACAAGATGATGCAGGCTCAAAGGGAGGAAGAATGATGCAAGATAACATAAAATTCAAATTCCAGGGAGAATAAGGAGTCTTCACTGGAGGCCTCATGTGAAAGGAACCTTTTAGAAAAAGCTTTAGACAACTGGTGAGACATAATATTCAATCCATCAATCCCTAGATGGAAATTAGATATAGCAGCTAGTTGTACCCGCACCGTAGCAGCCGCTGCTCCTTTATTGAACATTTCTATCAAGAATTGTAAAATAGAAGACAATGGTTCTTGGTAAGGGTTAATATTATGGTAGGAAGCCCAAATGGGAAATCTCTTCCACTTACTACGATACAACTTTTTAGTGGAAGGCTTATGGGAAGTCAACAAAATTTGACTAGTGTCATGGGAAAGATTATAAAGCCTGGCTATGCGGGGAATTGGAGCAGCCAAGCGGTTAGCTTCAGTGTCTGCAATGAAGGATGGAGATCCCCTGACGGATGTGTCAATAAGTCCGGAACTGGGTCCAGGATCCATGGGTCTTCCAGAATGAGATGGTAAAGAAACGGACACCAAATCTGCCAAGGCCAATGAGGGGCTATAAGGATGATTGTCCCAGCAACTTTGCTTTCTGTAAAAATCTGGGTATCAGAGGAATTGGAGGAAAAGTGTAGAGGAAATCCGGGGGCCAATCGTGGACAAGAGCATCCCTCGGGGACTGACCCGGTGGGGGAATCAGGGCAAAATGGCTTCTGCATTTGTTGTTGATGTGACTGGCAAACAGGTCGCAGGAAGGCTGGCCCCATTTGTGGAAAATCCTGTCCACAATCTCTTGTTTGAGAGACCATTTGTGGGGCAATAAAATTGCTCTGTTCAGTTTGTCCGCTATGACGTTGGATTTGCCCAGGATGTGCATTGCTAACAGAAAGCACTGGGATGACACTGCCCACTGCCATACTCTGAGGGCTTCTTGGCAAATGGGGTAAGACTTGGTCCCGCCTTGCTTGTTCAGATACCAGACCACTGACATGTCTGTCTGTATTGCAATTGTCCGTAGAGGAAGAGAGTCCTGAAATTATTGCAACGCTAGAAGTACTGCTCTCATCTCCAGGACATTGATATGCAGATGTGATTCTTGATCTGTCCATGTGCCTTGGGCAGTCTTTCCCTGAAAATGCCCCCCCCCCCCACCCTATCAGGGAAGCGTCCATGGTCACAGTGGCAACTGGAGGGGGTAGCATGAAGGGACGTCCTATTGTGACATGAATTGACGTCAACCACCACTGAAGATCCTTCTTGCAAGAATTTATCAGGATTGTGTGATTCATTGGAAGTTCTTGGTAATACCATTGCATGAATAGGAGCCATTGAAGAATCCTCATATGCATCTTTGCTAATGGGATTGCCAATATTGCTGCTGCCATCAATCCTAGTACTTTCAATACCTCTGCAGCTGGTGCTCTGTTCTTTGATACCAAGGACGTGATGTGTTGGCAAAGAATACAAACCCTTTCTGGTGGAAGACGACGAGTGCTGGTTGACGTATCTAATTCTGTCCCTATAAAAATGATATGCTGCAATGGCAACAAGGCAGACTTTTCGAAGTTGACTGTAATGCCTAGCCAATTGCAGAGTGTCAGAGTAGCCTCTCTCACTTGAAGAAGTTGATGTCTGGTGGTGGAGGTAAGGAGCCAATCATCCAAGTACGGAAACACCTGGAATCCTAGACGCCTCAGGTGAGCCGCGACTACTGCAATGCACTTGGTGAACACTCTGGGGGCTGTAGTGAGAACAAAGGACAGAGCTCGAAATTGAGCTCAGAATTGATCATGATTGGCTCCCAGCCAGAAACACAGGTGATTCCTGGATGGTCTGGCCATCTTTATGTGGTATTACGCATCCAATTGTCTTTCCATAAAAATGGAAGTATGGACTATAGCGTGACCATTCGGAACTTCGCTTTCCTCAAAAACTGGTCGAGTCTGCTGAGATCCAAAATGGGTCTCCAGTCCCCTGTTTTCTTTGGAACCAAAAAGAATATTGAGTAAGTTCCGAATCCTGTTTGGTCTGCCGGGACTGGCTGGATGACTTTTTTCTAGCAACCGGCGTACCTCTATTGTTGCTTGTTCCCTGTGACTGGGTGGAAAGTCCAGGATGTTTTTGACGGGATGGGGCTGGGTGGAGAACAGTATGAAGTACCCTCTGGAAATAATACTTTGTACCCAATTGTCGTTTGTTATATCTAGCCAGGCTTCTGGGTACAATGACAAGCGACCCCTGACTGTCTCCAGAGTAGGACAGCCGGGCCTCCCTTCAGGAGCACTGGTAGGACTGACCAGAGAAGTGATCTCTGTCACCCTGGTGTTGCGGACCCCCCTCTGCCGCGAGGGCAGCCTCTTCCACTGTAACCCTCTCCTCTGCCTCTGGAGGGGGGCTCTCCACGTGTGTCTTGAAAGGCTCCATGGGCTTTCTGGAACCACATCTTTCCTCACCTCTGACCTTTAGGATAGGGTCGAGTGGGAGTGGAAAAATGGACTCCGACAGCAGACAGAGTCTTTCCTTCTTGTTCACACCTGGTCAAAGTCTCCTTCACCTTTGGCCCACACAAGGATGAGCCGTCAAATGGGGTATTCATAAAGGAAGACTTGAAGGGTTCCCACGAAGAAACAGAGTCGCATCCAGCCATGCCTACGAAGAGCAATTCCTGTACCTGCAGCTCTACTCGAACCATCAGCTGCTTAAGATACGAGACACATGGACAAGTTAACTATTGAATTAAAGGTAGCAAGCTGGGTAGCAACTTTGTCGGATACACTCGTAGCTACGGCACCTTGAAGAGCATCTCCCAACTCCTTAAGGAGATCTCTCTGCAGTCTGGTAAAATGGGTCAAGTAGTTCCATGATCTGAGTGAGAAAGTTGCTGAACTAAACATGCGTTTCCCATATCTATCCATGATCCTGGATTCTCTGTTAGGAGGATGGATAGACGAGGAAGTCTCAGACATTTGCTTTTTGGTGGCTGCCGCCACGACCATGGCATCAACAGGGACTCCCTTGGTCAAAAAGGACTTCTCTACAGGGGCAGCAATATACTTATTATGCCTCCTAGGGACAGGTTCCATAGATTCTGGTGAATCCCATGCCCTACGAAAGACCAGATCCATAAGCTCATCATAGGGTGGAGACACCCAAGAGGTGGAAGGTTGAGACCCGAATGTCTTCAGGAGAAGCAACTTGTCCTCAGTAGGGCTCTTGGACTGCCAATCACCCCTCTGGCTAAGAATTTCAAGAATCTCCACAAAGGAGATGTCCTCAGAGGGGGATTTAGGGGACCCTTCTGATTCATCCAAGTCAGTGTCTCATGTTGGAGACTCCTGTGGGGAGTCCAAATGCCTCCTCTTGCAAAATCTCTTCCTGGTAACTTCTTCAGGGGGAGCCTCTGGAGAGGTCTCAGGAGCGCCCTGTGGGGCTACCTAAAGCTATGGGTCTCTACACTTGGGATGACCGCAGGAAACAGAAACTGACACAGGCACTTTGGGGGAGGAAGAGGCCAGACCTGGAGATGAGGAAGTCTTAGGAGACAACACTCACCATATGGCTTCGAATGCACCACGGCTCCGATGAGAAGAAGTCGACGGATCATGAGGATACGCGATCCCCTCCCGCACCAAAGCCTTGGGCTCTGAGCCCAAGGTAGGAGCCGAGCTCACCCGAGCTGAAGTCCCTAGAGGAAGAGTCCGCACCGACAAGTCCGTGCGACTATCCTCCCCAGACCCGACTGGAGAGTGTCCGGTAGACGTCCGAGCAGATGGAGCCGATGACACTGGAACAGGTGTCGGCTACAAGGGATCCACAATTATCAGGTCGGCCTCCTCCGGCTTCAAAGGTCCGGTATGGCCCGGAGGAGGAGCAGACAATAGTCTTCAGCTCCGACGGTTGGGTCTGAGCCGACAGCAATTTAGCTAGGCCTGGTGCCTTTAAGAGCTTCTGAACCAGCCGGTCCATATCCAGATTGGACAGGCTGACCGAAGACCTGGAGGAGTGAATAGATGGAGCCGATTGGAGAAGTAGAGAGGGAGGTTTTTCGGCAACTGGTTCCAAAGCAGTGTCCCGGGTCCGAAAAGAACAGACTGTCTGCTCCGAAGCCAGTGGAGCCGAAGTTGCAACACTTTCCAACTTTTCCCCTTTTTTTGTCCTGGATTCTGAGGAAGATTTGGACGATTTGCTGGCCCCATCCTGGTCAGACAATGCCTCTGAGAAAGGGTGTTTAATAATACCTCTGTCAGCTAACTTCCTCTTCCTTTCTGCAAGCACTCGAGTGGAAAAAGAGTGGCAGATACTACACGACTCCTGCAGGTGCACCTCACCCAAACAGTACACACACTGCACATGGGCATCTGTAATGGACATCTTTTGTCAGCAGTGTGGGCACTTTTTGAACGCAGACTTAGGATGCTTTTCCCTTTCTTCAGACATAGCACTAACTTCTGAAAAAAAAATTCTCAAGATCAAAAACAACACTATTTAACTTTATAAAAATTATGCCATCTTGATTTTGAAATATTGGCAGACAATACTTACTAAAATTTTCTGATTTTATGCATTAAAGGTTAGAATTGATTTATTGAGGATATAATTTTCATTTGGCCAGAGAATGAAAATGAATTAAATGGATTTCTAGATTTCATTAAAAAAAATACTGATTTTTTTTTTTCATTTTACCATTCATCACCAAGGCAGTTGTATAATTTTTCAGATGCAAGTATTTAGAAACAGGAGAACACACCATCAGTTTTAAAATTACTGCCAGTAACATATTATGGTACACTGCACCCAAGTTATGTTAAGAAGAACATGGTGAAAAATCAAGTTTATAAAATAACAAATCTCACTAATTATAATCAGGAAATAGAAAAATGTTCAAGTTTATTACACAAGAGGTTTCTATACAGAAATTTCGTAATAAAAATATTGGATCACCTCTGAAGGAAGGGAGGAGAAGTCAAATTAGCAAGGGGAGAGGAAGGAGTAAACAAAGGGAGAATAATAAGTTCATAAATTGGGCATGTTTTTGACTTTCATCACACACAGATTTGATAAAAAGAAAATTACAACCAATAACTGGCACATTTTAGGTGCATACCAAGATGCCATTAAAAAGGTGGGTGGATGTCTAGTATTTATCAATAAAAGAGGTAAGAACTTAAAGCACATCTTCAAAAAAAAAAGTGATTGTTAACAAAATGGGTTAGAATAAGGAGGGCACTTTCAGATATGGAACTTGTTCATTTAAGTTTGTATTAAATAGTCCACATTTTTTTCTTTAAGACACAACATCATTATAAACCATCCAGATATTTTTCTTGTAATAGTAAGTAGCCTATGTGGCACATGGTATATCCTCTGACAGTTTTTATATAAAGAAGACCAATAAAATTTTAAAAATAGGATTTATAAGTGCATGCGTTCATTAAAAAAATATGGCAAAATGCTTTGTATGAACATTCAATCAAATGCACTACTTTTAAGAGAGATTTGTTTAGTATGTTGAATTATGCGGGTGATGACTTTGAGGAGGGCCTTTATGATGTTCAGTTGGAATATCAGGAAGCAATTTGGCAGAAAAAATGGGGTCTTACAAGGAAGTGAGTTTAAACAAGACCTTTAATTTTAAACCTGTTTTAAAACGGAAAATAAATTTCCATTAATCTTTTTTTGTAGATTTAGCAATTCTGTCTTTCTGGTTTTGTTTGATTACTGTATTCAAAGTTCATTATGGATGTACAGTTTCATAACTCAATCTAGTGTTATTTTTTCATGCAAACAGTATATACAAAATGGATGTAAAAAATCAGTCGCATTTTTTAAATCAGATGACTACTGGTGAAAGTTTTTAAATACGCTGTTTAACAGGAACTGGTTTAGTCTGAGGAAGTCTTTTTTTTGAGAAAAAGCCAAAAGCACTTAAAAATGTTGCACCTTTTGTTTTAATAAATTTAAGTGTAATTTCAGTACTAGTGTGGTCCACAGCATCATCTGTTTCAAGTCCAACCATTTTCAGTGGATGCCCAGGAAGAAAAGCACCAGCAAAAGTTACAATTTAACACAAAAAATAGTATTAGTTTGTGATATAATGCACAAATAATAAATCAACATTCAGTAAGTACAATTTAAGTTGTCATGTACTGAATTAATCAGAATTTATACAAGGAATTAAATACCGTTTTGGTACATACACTGGCTTAAATAGGTGTTAATATAATTTCACAGAAACATGTCAAAAAAAGTTTGTTTGTACACTAGAAAAAGGTTGATATAGACTATAGTTAACAAAGAATTTATAGTTGTCCGGCTTAGACTTTACGACAATATTAGGCAAGCATAACAGATCATATGTTTTCAAGAACAGGCAGGGTAGTATAGGAGATAAACGTTGCAGTTTGTGAAAAGAATATGTAAAGTTGAAGAAAGGAGGAGGTTTAAAGAGCAGATTTTAATTATGTACATTTTGTACAGTGGAGTGTGTTGGAGATTACTCCAGAAAGGTTGGAAGGGAAGGAGGTATGGTAAAAACAGACAGGGTTTCATTATACAGAGGCACTTTTGTATTTGTAGCTTGCGTTTGAAGGGGAAGACCAGGCTAGATGCCCTTGCGGACCATTTTAACCTAGCCCATTTCCCTTCTGGTGCTTAAATTAACCCATCCATTTTGGTGTTAGACGGGTCTTACCCTTCCCATGGTTGATAATTATATTACCTCTAGTGAGAATAACTGGTATCGTACCACAGATAATTAGATAAGGCATTTAATAACTGAGTCTATCCATTAGTAGATCAGGGGGCAGTCCTGAGATAAATTTTCTATTACACACCCATAGATCTAAGCTGCACTTAAATATGGACATAGATGAACCTTGTTTTACATGGACGGGGAATTTGTTCCAGGGCAGTGGTACCTCTGTGAGATATACCTGTTGCTCCAAATCTTTCTGTTCCAGAAGAGGTTTAGATCACTGGATGTGCAGTAGGTCCATCAGTATTTGGTCAGAGGATGTCTTGTATGCCAGGGACAGGTTTGTAGGCTACAGATTACAGTAACAGAGTTTTGAGATAGTCCATGTAGGACATACTATTTATGCCTTGTGTCTTTTTAGTAAAATATCTTTGTGAGCATTCCAACTGTTTCATGTATCATGACAGACACATACCAAAGGAGGCATTCTACTCAATGACTACCCTAGTGACAGCTGAATAAAGGGGGACAATGACATCTCTAAATCTAGTTGCAATCCCTTTGTTTACAAGTTGCACAATATAAAAGGTCTTTCTTATGACAGTGGACATATGTTGGCCGAAAGTTAGGTTAATGTCAGCGTAAGCGCCTAAATCCCAAACAGCTGGATCAACTGTCAGGGGCTTATTATCAATGTGGCAGTTCCATGGGATAAACAACTTTCCAAAGGATACAATAAAGCATTTTTTAGCATTTAGTTTCGGTTCATGAGTCTAGCACCAATTTTTTTGTTTGGAACAAACTTTCATGCAGGATGGCGATGTCATTCGGGGATTCAATAACTAGTCATCTATTCAACTTTAGAGAAGGATGATTATTTGGACATGAAAAAACAAAAGTTATGTACTACCATAATGATGCATCTGTGTTGTCCATTTTCATTCTTCCTCAACTGATGGGCCTCAGATCTGACATAGATCAAGTTTACTGCCCCAACAGTAACATGTACATGATTCTCTGCTATAAAAAGAAAGTAAATAGCAGCATACAAAAAAGCTGGAGCTCAAAGCAAGGAACAGATGAGTTCCCAAAAGGACATCCATTAGGCCTCATTAAGAAAGAGGGAAGGGGGTTAGATGGTGAGGAGTTGAGGAAGAATGAAAACAGACAACATAAATGCATCATTGCGGTGAGTACACAACTTTTGTATCTGATGTCATTTTCATTCATTCCTCAACTTATTGGACAGTCCCCAGCTAGATGAACCTTGGGTGGTCCATATGGAAGGATATTCTGGAGTACACCAAAACCAAACACTGCTCTATTTCTTGATTGTATGTCTACCTTGTAATGAGCAATAAAGGTATGAGCATTGGACCAAGTGGTAGCTGCACAAATACAAACTATGGAAGCTCTTGACCAGAAGGCCAATGAGGTGACTACAGTTCTAGCGGAATGTGCTTTAGGGGGCATGGTAAAGACAGACCTCTTTCTTTATTGACAAAGGATATACAATCAGTTAAACATTTAGCTTGAGTCAAGTTAGAAACTGCTTTACCCAATTTGTTCTTTGAGAAAGATACAGTTTATCAAATTTTCTAAAACCCTGTGCTGTGTGCAAGTAAAACCTCAGCTGCTGATGTCCAGAAGATGCAGCATGCTCCTTTGAGAATTTAGGGAAGAACACAGATAAACTAATGACCTGATTTAAAGTTGGATTCAGAAGTTACCTAAGGTAGAAAGGATGGCTTTATGCATAATGAGACCCAATCTTTATAGAAGGTCAAGTATGGAGGTCTTGCAAAGAGCCTGGAGTTCAGACACTCATCTAGTGGAGGTTATAGTAACCAGAGAAATTGTTTTCCATGACAAAAACTTAAGTCAATCTTAGTGGAAGGCTCAAAGGGAAGTTGGATAAGAGCCTGTAAGAGAATAGATAAATCCCAAGGGGGTGTAGGATCTTTGGATCTTTATCTGGGGGCCTGAGTAAAAAGGCACTTTAAGGAGGCCTTGCATAATCCCAAGAAAGCCAGAGAAGAACAATTCTCTCTTGAGTGAAAATATGAAATGGCCACTAGCTGAACTTTAATAGCAAAATAGCTCACCCCACTGTTAAAAATGGAGGCCAAAAACCAAAAACTGCTGAGACAGAGGCAGAGTCAGGATCCAAATCTCTCTGAAGGACCCAGACTGAAAAATCTCTTCTATTTACTCTTAATTATCCTAATGGACAGCTTCTGTGAGAATAAAGGAATCTGTTGAAATGGGGAAAAAAGCCTGGACTGTCTAGCTATCACTGGAACTTCAGACACCATGCACTTAACTTGAGGCCATTAATATCTGGATGTTGCATCCCTGTTGGGTGAGATAGAAGGTTTGGATGTGGATCCAGTATCCAAGGTGGATAAATAAGATGAGGCCGGAAGAAGGGAAATCAGACCTGATAAGGCCAAAAGGGTGCAATGAGGATGATTGTGCTCTTCAATTGGGATGCTTTCTGGAGACATTTGTGGTAACAGGGATAAGAATAAAAGAGAATGAACTAAGGCATTTCTCAGAGGAGGGACCAGAAAAAAGAATCTGCTGCTCTTGTTAGAGGAGAGAAGCAGAAAGATAGCAGCAAAACTGACTTCATCAACAAAAAATCTTTGATTGAGAGACCACTCATGAGGCATCAAAATGGATCTGCTTAGTCTGTCTGCAAGCATATTGGTTTTCCCTGGTATGTACTTTGCCAAAAGAAAACGGGAAGAGATTGCCCATTGCCACACCCTTATTGCCTTCACGCTTGTTGATATATCAAACCACTGGTAAGGTTATCTGTTTTTATCACAATCTGCCCTGAAGGTAGAATATTTTGAAAACCTGCAATGCTAGTAGGACAGCTGTCATTTCCATGAGAATGATGAGCAAAACTGGCCTCTTCCAGGGATCTTGCACTTTGGAGTGTCCTTCCCAAGATATGCTTCTCCCACCCACCAAAACTGACAGGCAGCCGTGGTGACTGCAATTACTGGCTGCCGGAGAACAAAGAGATGACCTTGACAAACTTTTTCTGAATGAAGCCATCAAAGATATTCCTTGCAAACTTTGGAAATCCTGACTGGGGTGCTTAGAGAATGCTGAAGACCACTGTAACAAGAGAGTCCACTGAAGAACAAGAATATAATACATGGCTAACGGGACAAGAATTATCGATGCTGCCATTGATCCTAACTCTTGGAGGACAAGTCTTGCTGTTGTATGGGAAAGAGAGATTACCTTCATGACCTGAGAGTGAGAACTCTTGACAGAGGAAGGGAAGCTATCTGGTTGGTCGTGTCTACCCAAGCACCTACGAACTCCAGGGTCTGATTAGGGAAAAGTTGTGATTTGGTGTAACTGACTATGATGCCTAAATGATGACAGAATTGGAGAAAATAATCAGTCACATGAATCAACAGTTGCTAGATGGGGTGGTCAGGAGCCAGTAGTCTACATATGGAAACACGTTCAGGTGAGCTACTACCAGTGTCATACATCTGGTGAACGCCCTGGACGCTGTGATGAGACCAAACAGCAGTGCTCTGAATTGGTAAATGGATCCCAACCAAAAGCGCGGGAATCTCCTGGAACACCTGTTCATTCTGATATGGTAGTCCACATTTTAAAGACCTATTGAGAACAAAGTTGTTCTGCTGTAGTGAAGGTAAAATGGACTGAATCGTGACCATCAGTGACTAAGTATTTTACATACTGGCTGAGTCTGCTGAGACTAGAACTGGTCTCAAGTTCCCTACATTCTTTGGCACTAAAGAACTTTAAGTTCCAGATGATTGTTGGTCTGGGGGGGGGGGGGGTTTGGATGACTCTTTCTAGCAGTTTTTCTACTTCCAAGGCTGCAGCCTCCCTCTGGGGGGAACATTTTGGATGACTCTTTCTAGCAGTTTTTCTATTTCTAAAGCTGCAGCCTCCCTCTGACTGGGTGGAACATCAGGGATCTTTTTTTTTGTTTTTGTTGGGGGGATTTGGGAAAATGGCCACAAAATAACCTCTGGAGATGATTTTCTGCACTCAGGTGTTTTTTGTGATAGATACCAGGCTTCTGGGTGCAGAGATAAGCACACCCCCCGGACTGTCTCCAGAGTGTAGCAACTGACTACCCCTTCAGAAGCACTGGTAAGGTCGGTCCGAGAAGGTATCTCAGAAGCCCCGGTTCAGAGTGTCTACTCTGCTGCAAAGGCAGTGTCTTCCACTAGAGTGTCCCCGCCAAACCCTCTGCCCCAGGAAGAACAATCTCCTCATGATTTCTGGAAAGTGTCTTGGGACTAGTGAAAACGCATCATTTTACTAACTCGCCGATTCCTGGAGAAGGATCTCTGAGGAGAAGAAAAACAGTTCACACTGGCAGATAAGGTATTTCCATATTGCTCACGTCTGTAGTGTGTTTCTTTAACTTTAGAGTCAAAGAAAGATGATCTATGAAAGAGCTCTACAAAATCACACGAGTCCATCCAGGCATGTCTCGTGACCACTATGCTTGAACCAGCAGCACTAGAAGTACCCTCAGCTGTGTGACAGATCAACTTCATTGACTCACTGGAGATGAACAGTAGGGTGGGGCAGTTGTGAAGAAGCTTTCTTCTAGTCCTCCACAAACACGGATCCCAAAAGAGATTTGGAAAGCTCCTTGATCAAATCCCTGTATAGCCTGGTGAAATGAGTCAAATATTTCAGCGACTAAAGGGAAAATGTCACTGAGGCGTAAATCTGCTTGCCAAATCTGTCCAAGGCCTTAGACTCTCTAATAGGGGGATAGACACAAAGCTCTGTTCTGTGAGCTCTCTCTTAGTGGCTGCCGCCACCACCATGGCATCTATATGGATTCCCTTGTTCCAGTGGGCCCTATCTTTAGAAGGTGCAAGAAACCTATCTAGCCTCTATGGTATAGGTTCCATTGTATCAAGACAGATTAACTCATCAGCTGGAGTGTCCACCAAAGACGTATCCAGGTCAGCCCCGAAAGTTTTCAGAAACACCAACTCCTCTTTGGAAGGGATATTGGAGGACCATCCACCTCTCTATTTAAGAAGTTCTACAATCTCTATAAAAGAGACATAATCAAATTGAGATCTGGGGGACCCTTCCCCTTCATCGCAGTCTATGTCTTCAGTTACAGTCCTGAGGGAAATCTAGGCTCCTCCTTTTGTATGTTCTCTTCCTAGGGATCTCACCAGTGGGATGGGTCTGGTGAAGTATCAGAAGAAGGTGAGGAGTCCTGCATGAGGGCTGGGTGAAGGCTTGTAAGGGATGGCAGTCCTACTGGAGTAGGCATGATAGGATCAGTGCTCAACGTCACAAAGTAGGATCGAAAGAGGATAAAGATGTCCTTTCTCTAGGCCTTCTCCAAAACCTCAAAGGCAGGAGGCTCATGAGACACAGCAGCCGGTCGCATAGGCAACAAAGCCACCAGCGTCGACCTCTGTAACCTTGGGGATTCCTACCTCAAGGAGGAAGATGGGGCTGAGCTATCCAACACCAAGGCGCATACAGGCAAGAAAGGACAAATCTGATACCCTCTGAGTCGATCCCAACCCTCCAGAGCTGGTGCCAACTCTTCTGCTCCAAGAGACATCCTGTTCTGAAGAGGTAGGAACAGGTCGACTCAAGGGAAAGGTCAGAGTTGAACAACAAGCGCTTTTTGGATCCGACAAAGACACCTTGGAATATTTCAGATCCAAAGGCGCAGAAATCACTGGTCAGATCAGAGAAGAAGATGTGACTTGATGCTGAGAAGAGGGCAAGCTCAAGGGTCCGATGGAAGACTTAAAAAGAATGACCCCTATCTGAATATGAGAGACTTCTTCATTGTCAACCACATCTGCCTCAGACAAACTCCTAGAAGACCTAAGGGATGAGGTAGCAGAAGGTAGTATGGAAGAATTTCTTGGTGTCTTCTGTAAGAAGAGCAAATGGAGCCAAGGAGATATTGGATCTGGGGTGAAAAGTAGAGATCAGATCCAAGAAGAATTGGATCTCGACATAGTAGGATCTGAGAAAGTGCCAGATCTGATGTCTTGGTAACTTTAGCCAGTGGCTCAGAAGTCACAGCCCAACGGGAAGAATGATCATGGATCTGTTGCCTAGACTTCTTTTCTTTAGGATCCAAGCCAGGCTTCCCTTTGTCTGTTTAACTATAAGGGGTTTGAGCCTCAGGCGAGGCAGAAACAGAAGGAAGCAAACTTTTCAAGATTAACTTATTTCTTCTGTCACTTAAAGCACAAGAACTGAACTCCAAACAAGCAGAACAATCCACATCAAGGTGGGCAGCACCCAAACAACACACATATGCCTTGTGGGTATCTCTTACACACTGTGTTATGCTGTTTGAGCAGTAGTTGACCATTAGCATGAGACAATTCTTGCATGGTCTCAAGATACATATCTCACTCAGATTGGCTACAGAAGCTGTGGGGAAGTACTGGTCCACAGTTTCCAAAGGAATAACTTGGGGAGGGGGAGACTATAATTGCTTGATTAGGATACCGTTTGGGTGGAATTACTATGAGGTTTGGGGAAATTCTTAGTTGTTTGGCCAGGATGTATATTGCAGCTCAAGGTGTGCTTATTTGCACTTGGCACAAGTTATTTCAGCCTCAGACCTGGATTTCTACAGTTAAATAGACTTTAATAGTCTCTTATTTGGGGGGGAAAAAGTTCTTGCATAGGCAACCAACTCTACAGCAAGTCCAAAAGTGGTGGTGCACTGAGCTTTTTTTTCCTTCCCTTTTTCATTCAAAGCTTATTTCTCAGAGTTCAGGGCTTTTCAGAGTCTTGAAGGAAAGACCCTGGATGGGCATAGCTCTGTGCTGGTTACAGGAGACTAGCTAGACAGGGATCTAATCAAATAAAGCCAATAATGGGGCTCTGTGACTTCAAAACCTATCTTAGTCCTATGACTCTGAACTACAGACAAATGACCTCAGCTAAGTTAGAATTTCAGAAACTTTAGCTTTTACATTGAGTACAGGAAAAAAACTATAATTAGTGTACAAACACTTAGCAGCAGCAAGGAGAGCAGTACCGTACTTCCCCGAAAATAAGACCGGGTCTTATACTCTTTCCCCCGCCGAAATATGCATTAGGGCTTATTATCAGGGGATGCCTTATTTACCCACACTATACAACAATCTACCTTTATTCATGTACAAAAATCGACATTTATTAATGAACACAAATCGACATTTATTCAAGTACAAAAATCGACATTTACTCATGTACTTAAACTGATATTTATTTTGTACTTTTCTGCTATTGGACAACAGTTCTAAGTAATACGTTAACAGTTATGTGAGAATTCTACATAAACAGTGTAACAAACATTTCAACTTCAGATTATCTGCACCTTGGCTTGCACAGTTACTCAAATACACTCATGTCATCTTCTGGAACACTGTCATAAGTGTCCAACCCCCGAATTTCGGCCTGAATTTCTTGCGACTCCATTTCCTGTAGAACCATTGGCCCCAATCTGTCATGCCTAGCAACAGAGCTCTCCTTAAATGAGCACTGCTTGTCCAAGTAGCCTGCTCGTAGTGCATTGGCAACACAGCTGTCAGTGATTTTATCCCATGAGTTTTTCACCCAAGTCACGACCTCTTGCAGGCTAGGGTTCATAAAGTTTCCATGCCGATTTCTCTCCATTCTATTTTCAATGTAATCATTGAGTTCCATGCGCAAATGGTCCTTGAATGGCTTGTTTATTGCAATATCAAGAGTCTAAAGATAGGCAGTCATTCCTGCAGGAATCATTATTTGACCTATTCTTCTCCGTGCAAGGAATTTCTTCATTTCTTTACTATGGTGAGTGCTGGCTGAATCCCAGATGAACAGACCTCTTTCGCCACCTCGCAAAACAAGTGGCAGCATTACATCGACCCACTTCCTTATAACTGCTTGTGTGCACCAGGCTTTTTTGGTTTCAAGAATGTAAATGCCTGAAACACGGTCAATCTTATCTGTTTTGCCCTTACTAATGATTAGAGGTGGGGTTTTCTTTCCATCTAGACAAATTGCCAAAATGCAGGTAACACGTGCACTCTCGTCAGTCTATATTCCCTCCACTGGTTATGAGGCATCCCTCTGATCAATTGTTGTATGAGATCCTTGGCCCATAAACACTGCAGTTTCATCCATAGCAATCATTTTGAAGAGTTGGTATTTAGAAAAGTCAATGCCATCAAAATAGGACTTGAACGAAAGTGCACATTTAATAACTTCACTATCTTCCAGCTTGAACAGTGCTGTTGATCTTCTTAGAGACAGTTCATATCGCTGAAGAAAGCCATCCAGCCAACGCTGTGATGCTTTGAATTCTTCTGTGGATATTTCTAACTGTGATGCCATTGCAAGGGCAAATGCTTGAATATCAGCCCTGCGCACAACCAAAGCCTTTGCTCTCCCATTAGCAATCCACTCACAGATGATGTCTTCCAGCTCAGGAAATAATGGTTGCCAACCTGATCCACACTTGCACTTCTTAACATTTCCCTCATCGGCCTATTGACTGAGGTTATCGTATGCTGCACACCATTTTCGGACCATTCGGAGACCTAACTTCTCTTTGCAGATAGCCGTCAGATTCTTTCCCCAGGAGTCCTCCACGATTCCTTTCTTGTACTCGACGGGATAGCTCTTTCTTTTTGCACTCATCTTGTCTGTTCGTTATCAAGTGTGCACGCTTTACGCGCGTTGTCTGTACTTTGACCGATCAAATTACACCTGCCAGTGTTTATGGGCCAAGGATCTCCACAGTCAAGTGTGAGTGATGATTAGGGTTACAGTAAGAATCTTGGAGGACTCCCAGGGAAAGAATCTTACGACTTTCTGCAAAGAGAAGAAGATGGGTGTCCGAATGGTCTGAAAATGGCGAGCAGAGTACGATAACCTGTCAACAGGTGTCAATAATATTATTTTATAATTCAACATGTCCGTCATGTGTTGTTGATGATCTTAACCAGGGCTTATTTTTGGGGTAGGGCTTATATCATGACCACCCTGGAAAACCATGCTAGGCCTTATTCTCTGGTTAGGTCTTATTTACAAAGAAATACGGTACTTAGTTTAACAATCGTGTCTGGGGCAGACAAGAATGGGAAAAAAGTAGCAACATAACAAACAAATGTATTGGAATGCAACTTTAAGCAGGCAAATAATATGAATAATATGACTCTAGCAGCACACTGTGTGCGTGTTTGTGTATAAAGTCTAACAGCCATATAAAATGCGGCAGTCAGATTTGAAGTTGCCATCAATTACAGCGTCTACTAGCTTGGCTTGAATGATGGCTTCTATTCTTCTGCTATTACATAAACCTATATGAAATGTATTCAAGTATTTCTTTGAGGTGAAGAGTATTATTATTGTTTGTGTGAGTGCATAATTTAGAAGTGAGTGAGCATTTGCAAGCCGTGACACAATGGATGCGAGAGTCTTGGGTGATATGCTGAAGTTTTTGTAAGGCTGGGACTGAGCACATAAGGATTGATCATTCAGTTTATTTTGCTATGGTGGCACAATAAGTGGCAGAATGAAGTCTATTTATGAAAATTTTAAATAGGACAGGACCGAACACTAATCCTTGTGGGGCATCAAGAGACAAGCTGAAAGGATGAGAAACCTTGTGCCTTTTAACTGCTTGATGTTTGTGAGAAAGATAGCTGTGGAACCAGGATAGAGAAGAATGATTTAGGCCAAGGGAAAAGTTCTGTGACAAGTTTCTGATGTGAAACGATGATTAAATATTTGATTAAGACAAGCAAAAGAGATGAAACTAGGTAGTCTTCATTCCTATTAAGGAAATGACGATGGTGAAATGGAGAGCAGTTGTAGTACTGTGATGGGTCGGAAACCATTCTGGATTTTGGAAAGGTTACTACTAGTGAGGTATTTCATGAGTTATGTAGGCGCATTATTTCTTGAGGATATTAGAGAGAGGCAATAGGATTGTGATGGATCTACAATTTGTAAGCTCTACCAAATTTCCACTTTGTGTAGTAGTATAATGAAAGATTTTTTCCAGATGGCAGGAATATTGTTTGCTGTTACGGACCGGTTTTATCAAGATGGAGATAGGACAGGTCAGTGCCACTGTTGTAATTTTTATATATTCTTCTGGTAAATTATCAGCAGTCAAAGTTGCTGATTTCAGATAGAGTGCATATGTTCTTACTACAGAGGAATAGATGGGGTGAAAGTCTAGTGAGCCAGACTTGTTTTCTTGAGCTGTGGGGATAAGGAAGGGGGAATAATCTTTCACTTTAATTAGGGACACAGCTGTCTGTATAAAAGGGAAACTAAATTAAGACGCAATGGAGTCTCTGTTATTACTGGTTGAGGGACTGGGCGTGATAGTTTACTGCCCAGATTGTGGTAGCTTCTTTAGTGATGGCCAGCACAGTTTACGATTGCTGTGGTGTTTGTTTTGAAGCTTGATGTAAAAGGACTACTTGTCTATTTTAATGTGGTGCTCTGTGAGATTAGGTATATGATGTTCTCTCAAAGATGTTTTAAGTTTTCTTTGCATCATGCTTTCCAGGATTTATCTCTCTGTAGCATAAGCTATGCGGATAGTTTTGTCAACCATAGTCCTGGATTTGTTATGACTATCTTTGCTCCTACAGGTGTCTGCTTGTCTAGTATGTTAAGAAAGGCAGAAATGAAATGGCAGAAGGCATCATCTAGAGGCATGGTTGTTGGTATATTCCAATTGTAATGGGTCATAATGGAAACAAAAGTTTCCTGATCAAATCTGAATATATTGAGTATTTTAAAATAAATTAATTGTTTATTTTTACAGAGTCATTCCTTTACTGCATATGTTGGAATGTGGTCACTAATACTGTTTTAACAGGTACACATATTGTTTATTCTGATTATAAAAATCCAGTCAAGTATAGACTACCTGTTAATATTTTACTGAGTCTGATAGTGGCAAGGATTAGATGGATGAAGCCATATAAGTTTACTATGTCAGTAATGGTGAGGTTCCAGTCTATATAGAGGTCACCTAATACAACAGTTTCCCGGTGAATAATGTGAGATACCCAATGGAGGGGGTCTTCTTTACTAATGTTAGCAACAAGAGAAATATATAATGCTAAAATGCATAAGGTCTTTCTGATATTTAACTTGAAAAGGTTTAACAATAATTTGTCATTGTTAACGCTGAGGATGTGGTGGGGAAAAGTTAAATTTTTTCCTTCGAACTAAACGAACTTTCAACTTAAGCACTCAAGCCATTCATTTTTCAGCCCGGCACTTGCTCAAAACTTATAGCAAGCACTTATATGCCCTAGCACTAGACACCCCCATACTGTACAGAAGGACAAGGCTCTCTATTCGACCTTACCAGACATTCAGTAAAACAGTTCACTGTACCTATCCAGGCATGTCCAAAGGGCAGTTTCAGGTGTACTCTCCAGTCCAACTGGTGAATCTGGGCATTTTGAGGCAATGTTACAACTTCCTCATGTACACAGACAACCCTCTCCTCCTACCACCAAACACTAATACATGCGAGAGATGCAATTATACAGCCAAACTGGAGGCTAAACTCTCTCAACCCAAGAATGGATCAGACAGTCAAGAGGAGAAGGGAAATACTTGCATCACACCACCAGTCTCACATATACCCATTAAACCAGCACTGGCAAAAAACACACAAATACATGAAAACCTACTCAGAGGCTCTACATAAAAATCTGCAAAAGCAACAGAGACCTCCAAAGCAGACATCCAAGCAACCTCCACCCCCAACACAAACCATGAAACACATACTTCACAAAACCAGTGTGCCACACAATCACAGCCCTTAAGGCAAAATAACATGCCCAACATACTAGTAATAGGTAGCTCTATAGTCAGGCACACTGACGTCCCACTCACTAGGCTGAATAAGGAGAAGGTTACTGGTAGCTGCCTGTCGGGTGCCAGGATCCGCCACATAACACAAGCACTCAGGTCACTCCACAACAAAGTACAAATACGGCTCTGTCATTGTCCATGTTGGTGTGAATGACCTGAGCCGTACCTCCCTGGACTACATGAAAATAGACAAGGAAGAGCTCTCTGATCACATAGCCCAACTAACAACGGGCAAAACTGCAATTCAAATTGTAGCTTGCTACAGATCACCCACCATGTCCCAGGACCCCCATTCCGCCTGTATGACCCTGACTAGTACGTTGCCCTCACCAAGAATGATACCACGGTATAAAGAAAAAAATATCAATTTCAACAATTGGCAAAGTTTCTGGTGTCATTCAAAGGGGATCCAGTGTCTGTCTGCCTGGGATGACATGCTCGACAAGCCACGCTGCTTTGCTAGAGACGGCTTGTACCTGTCACCCTTAGGCTTTCGATAACTGGCCACAGCTCTTGCCACCCCCATAGTGCATTTTTTAGGCAAGGCTCAAAAGACAAACCTACTGTCGTAAATAACACAAGTAACAAAAAACTGAGGGCAATGCTTTTCAATGCCAGAAGTCTAAACCTCAATGCACGCACTCGAGGCACTCCTCAGTATGGAGAAAATCTATATATGTGCAGTAACAGAAACCTGCTGTAAGGCTCCAGAGAGCACCCCAGCGCTACCAGGCTATAACTCATACCATACATTTCGGCCACAGAACCTGGACCGAAATACAAATGGCGGGGGCGTATCCATATTCATCAAGGATACCCACACCTCCAACTTAGTGGCACAGCACAATGCTTCAGAGATCATCCATGTGCAACTAACAACGGGCAAAACTGCAATTCAAATTGTAGCTTGCTACAGATCACCCACCATGTCCCAGGACCCCCATTCCGCATTTCTGGAAACACTGGGAAACAAAGGTCCTACTAAACACCCTAATATTGGGTGATTTCAATTACCCAAACATTAACTGGGAGAACTACTCAAGTACTAACTCCCTTGCCCAACATTTCCTAGAATTTATAAACTCAAACACCCTGGATCAACTGGTCAACACTCCCACCAGAGGTGACAACATATTGGACATGGTCATCACCTACATTGGTGACCGGTGTTCCAAACCGGAAGTCAACCCCTCGCTGGTTAGATCTGACCATAAACAAATCACTTTGGATATCCACATTCTGCCCCCACCCCTGGACAAGGAATCCACTGTGAAAACTTTTCAAAAGCAAACTTCACGTTACTCAAGTCCAAGGTGGAAAGTTTCAAAGCCCCCATGCTACAGGATAACGCTGCCCAAGCTGCAAAATCCTTTACTAATGCATTCTACGGTCACATACAAAAATGCATGGATCGTGCTATCCCAAGCAAAACCAAGACTCACTCCTCCAAGAAAAGAAATCCAGTCTGGTAGACTGCTGCCATAAACAAGCTATACAGTAGGAGGAAATTAGTACAGAAAAGAGTAAAATCCCAAGAAGGGAAGACATCCCTGATCAGTATCAGCAAGAAACTACGATCCCTCATAAAATCATCAAAGGCGAGCTTTGAAAGAAAAATTGCCAAGGACTCCAAAGATAACCACAAGGCAATTCTTTAGCTATGTCAATAATCTAATTGGCAATGCTCATATCTGCTCGGAGTTAGTGCAGAACGGCACAAAATACACTGAACTGACCGATATCGCCAACATCCTGGCAGACAGGTTCAGTACAAACTTAACCCCCCCCCTCACCCCCAAAAGGGTCCATAACCATACCAGAAGAATGTAGAGACCCTGAAATCACAGACACTCAGGTTAAAACAGCCCTCTCCAAAGCCAAAAACACAGCATCAGTGGGACTGGATGGTGTCACAGGCTGCTTCCTACATGAGCTCAAAGATAAAATAACCTCTCACCTAAACACACTGTTCAAACTCAGCCTTTCCACAGGCTACGTACCCATAGAGTGGCGCACAGCAACGGTTATTCCACTCCAAAAAGGTGGGGCCACAACAGACCCGTGAACTATCGCCCTATAAGCCTGACTAGCTTGGTCTGCAAGGCTATGGAGCACATCATCATGGAACTCATTAACAGAGACATTGAGAACCTCCAAACACTGGACCCTACCCAGTTCGGCTTTGTTAAGGGCAGATCATGCCTCTTAAACCTGGTGGACTTCTTTGAGACAGTTACCAAGGCTATAGACGAGGAAAAGGTAGTACACACAACCTACCTAGACCTCGCAAAGGCCTTCAACACCGTTCCCCATTCTGGTATTATAGACAAGCTCACCGGCCTGAACATAAATCCCTATGTCACAAGATGAGTTGCCAACTGGCTCACGGACAGAGCCCACATGGTGAGAGTTGCGGGTGCTAGGTATGACTCTAAAACTGTTACAAGTGGCTTTCCCAGGGCTCAATCCTAGGACCCCTCCTGTTCGGCATATACTTCTCAGAGGTACAGGCAAGCACAGGAGGACTATGGCTGACCAGGTTCGCAGACGAATGCAAACTAGGGGTTATAATTGACTCTCCGGCTGGCACAGACATCCTCCAAAAGGGTCTCACTAAGACAGATACCTGGTGTCAAAATTATGGCCTCAAGCTAAATGCCAAAAAGTGCATAGTCATCCCCTTTGGAAAAAACAAAGTACCCACAAACTACCACATAGGTGGTAGTCCTCTACATACGGAAGATGTAATAAGGGATCTGGGGACCCAAGTAGATAGTAATCTCTCCTCTGATAATCACATGGCCAAAGTGGTTAGAAAATCCTTCTATGTGGCCCACCTAATCACAAAAAGGTTTGCATCCAGATCAAAAGAGGTCATTGTGCCCCTCTACTCATCAGATCCATCATAGAGTACAACACTCCATTTGGGATGTACCTTACAAGACACCTGCAACAGCAGCTGGAAAGACCACAGAAGTACCTCACCAAGAGAATCACTGGCCTCAAACAGATGCTGAAGAAACTCCAGCTGTATTTGGTTGCATACCACCTACTCAGAGGTGATCTCTGCCTGACATACAAGGTCATGTCCAACCCAGAATTGATGGACATGCTCCACCTAAAGAAAACCTCATCCCCTCGAGCCACATGCTCTAGGGATCTAAACCTCACCACAACAATAAATAGGATGTGCTGGAGGGATAGATTCTTGTCCCAGAGACTTCCCATGCTTTGGAATAAGATTCCAGTCTACATTAAGCAGAGCTGCTCGCTAACACCCTTCAAGATAAACCTTAACAAGTGGATGGGAAACAAGAAAGTTTACCCCTGGGATCACTTCAGTGGCTCTGCTGGACAAAGGCACAGGGAACTAATCTAAGGGGGAGGCGAAAGCCGGCACATTCTGGCTAGGCTCATAAATGCCTTCGAGCAGATAGCCTAGTACCTCCCTGTGAACCTATATATGATGCCAACTCCACCTGCACGCTTATTTTTCCTGTCCTTTCTGAGTATGATAAAAATCAGGAGATAAGATTTCACTGTCACTTATTTCATGATTTAACTAGGTTTCCTTGGTGACAAGTATATTTGGATAAAAGGCAGATGTGGTAATTCATGATATGTGCAAGGACAGTAAGAAGCTGAAAGTGTTTTGGTTATGTGGATTATGCACTTAGGTGAGGAATGGAGAAGAAAGATGCTGTGTAGATTCAGATGATATGTTAGAAGTTACAGTAGTAATGCAAACACAACCTTAGTTTATGTTGGTGCTTCTTTATTTATGTTTAGTTGTTTCAATGATGGAGATAATACTGAAAAGGTGCGACAGATAAAGTAGGTGAGTGGACAGACAAGAAGAATCAAAGGTAAAGGTTATTATTGTCAATAGAAATATTTAGGATGAAGTGGAAAATTGATTTTGAGGAGAGTAACTTGTAATTAAGGATGGAGTTTGTGATTAAAGGAAAAGGTTTTGAAGGATATTATACATTTTTAAATACCTTTATTACATTGCCACATTGTAAACACCGACACAGGTGCACATGCATTCTTGTTACTAATTATCATTCACTCCATAATTGCATAAATTGTTAAATTCCTGCTTTTGCTTATCTCCCCTCCTGAATATTTGTTGCATGTAAAGTTATCTGAAGTCTGCTTGGGGTATAAAAATATGTATGTAACAATGCCAAACAAAAATTCTAAACTTTCTGGATTTTGTTTCATACTTGGGAGGGATACAAATGTCCTCCCATTGTTTCTTGGTATACTACTTTTCCATTTTTCTTCACCATCTGTTCTAACTGCCTCTGAGTCATTCTTAGTTAATAAATATTTCACACACCCAGCAAATTATCCCTTTTTAACAGCAGCTTCTTTTCTAGATTCAATCAAAAACTCTACCAGAGCTAGTCATTCACTTAGCACTCCCATATCGTTTTCTATGTGCCTATATGCTTATCAATCCCTGGTAAAGTCTGTAAACCTGCACTCCAAACATCTGCTTTGCCTTATCCTATTATAGTTCCCTTTTACTCTCTAGTTATTTGTTCCCAGTACCTGGATTCCGTTGTTACTTTTCTGTAGTAAATGCCAGCCTCCTCCTTGCCTATTTTCTGTACCCCTATTTGAAGTCATTCCTACTGATAAAAAGTACAGCTGTGTAAGTAACCTTAACAGAACAACAGATATTCGAATGAACAGTGCTGCAGCAGCCTTAACTATACAGGTTATGTCCTGCTAGGGATATAACAGCTGACCATCTTCTAAAGCTTCAAGTAACCTTCCACATAACCAAACCAATACTCAGCTCAAGCTCAGCTGACTAAAAAGAGAAGTTTGGGCACAAAGCCCTAGAGTTTTCTTGCCAGAGAGAAGGATGCTAAAACCCTGAGATGGACAACTCTAGGAAAATAAAATTATAAAGCCACACACTGGCATAAAAGGCATACAAAAATAAAGGTGATGTTGGAGTCTGATACTACAGCAGTGATCACTCAGACATCTACTGTTATCGTAAATATACTTACACAACTGTACTATACTCATCATATACATCGCTGCTGCTGTAGCCTTGGCAGTACAGGTAGATTACCATAGATCAGATATACTGGAAAGAGAAAGGACAAGGATCCAGCAGCCTCTGGAAAATGGCTGTAGCAAAGCCTGTCCTAGATGTGGGGAAGTAATCTGGTTTATAGTGCTTTGTAAAATTGTGCACAGAGGACCAAGTTCCTGCTTCTAGAATACTTATAGAATCTAACTCTTTCCAAAAAGCCACATATGAAACAAAGGCCCTGTTAAAATTAGCTTTGACACTGCTTAAAATTGTTTTGTTATGGTGGGTATAACAAAAGGTAATAACATGAGACAACTATTTGGAAACAGTCTGCTTTGACAGAGGTTGGCCTTTTTTGTTTTCTTAACAGTAAGTGACCTGGATTTCTAGTACAGCTCTCCTCTCATAAACAGCTTCCTTGTACCTCTCTCAATCCTCAGCCATTTTGAGCTCTTAAAACAAAGTTTTTTTCTAAAACCAAACTATATATTGGAAAAGCACCGCCAGGAAGTGGTTAGTACTTGCTTCTGAATGTCGAAGAAGCAGCAGAAGCTAAACAGGGAACTAATATTAATGTGGCAGCAAATTGTATAACTGTACCTGACCTGACATGGCAATATGGCTGAGAAATGCCAGAAAATACAGTCAAGAGATGAAATGGAGCATCAGAAAGTAACATTGACCAAAATTTTATAAAAAGTAAAGATATGGGGGGGGGGGACATTGAAGGATCACAGATAATCAGGACAGAAAATTAGAAAAAATTGAAACTACATGGTTGGAGCAATCAACAATCCTGCAGGCATTTGTGGATAAGAACACAGAACTCAAAACTAGAATAGAAGTAGCTGAAGTGCGTTCAAATTATGTTTTTTTTTCTTTGAGCCTGCTCCTCCACATCCACTATCTTAGTTTCAGCATTAGATAGATAGGAATTCCTGAACTGGCAGAAGGGGAAGACTGTGTAAAATAAGTCCAAGAATTACTAATGAAGTAGACTGGTATTTCCTCCACAGAGTTTGTCATCACACTCCATGCCAGCAGAGATCAGAAGGAACAAGAAGATCAAACACCAATAACTATATATTTTTACATTTACACTGTGAAGGAAAGAATATTAACCAAAAAAATGGAATCCTGACTCAGTGTGGAAAATTGGAGAGGTGAAAATTTTTGTTGAAGGTGACTACTCACTGGAAACGAGGAGTAAGAGAAATGCATTTTTGATGGCAGAAAGCCCTGAGTTGTCGCTTGTTGTATCCTGCCCAACTGAAGATCTTTTTTCTTGGAGCAGCAAAAACATTCAAGTGACACCAGGGGTTAATGGAACCTTTGCACAAACCAACTAATCAACTTTAAAAGAAAATGCTCAGATAAGAGTGCAAACGGAGATGAAAACGAAATTAGACAGATGTGGTGGACAGTCGCCCATTATATGAGAGAGAGAGAATAATTGGAAGACAGTACCTCAAAATTAATCCAGAGTTGATGAAAAAGGAATAAGTAAGAATGTTGATGATACATTTATATTGCTCAACTCTTAGCAAAGGTGCCTGACATTTTTTTTGAAGTAGGTAAAAGTTTATGGTTGCAGCAAGAGTTTAGTACTTTTTTCAGGGAGACGGGGTAACTTGAGAAAGAAATGATGTAAATATGCATCACTTACGCACAACATGATTATCTTTGCTATTCAAGAAATCTGCAATGTTAAGAGTGATACTCTGCCTTCTGCCTTGTTTTTTTCTTTTTATTAAGTAGTTCATTAACAATATGCGGGAAGACCTGAAAGAAGTGTATGCTGTATACAGTGACCTGTATTGCAACTCATTTGGATGGACAATAATCAATAAGGACTCTCTATTGTTAGTGAGAAATACAAAAGTGGTCATAGACTCAACGTACGTGTAATGGAAAGGTTTTAAAGAGGTGTATTTTATTGTGTGCAAGTTTGCAATGAAATATAAATGGGGCCAGGGAAACAGCTTGGCCATTTTTTTTCAAAATACTAGTATCTCAGGGTTGAATTGATGATTTTTGACTATGCTCGTATCTCAAGTCTCAATTAACTGTTTTAGTTAGCCATGCATAATCTTATACAACCACTTGTTTTATGATTTAGTATGTTGAATAATAAAACTCAGCTTTTAAAGGAAGCAACTATTTAAAGGTATACTGAGGGAGATAAGACATTCATTTTTGCAGTACTATTAATCATAGGATCATAGCAGATTTACTAGGCTATCAACCCGGAGGTCATTTTAAGCCTAGCCTTTTCAACTCAATGTAATACTGTAGAAGTACTAGTCAATACCAAAGATTCAATTTAGTGATGACTGCCCATGTCCAGGAGGGTTGTGGGTGCTATCCCTGGTAAGATTTTTCCGTACCCGATCCACTCATCCAGGGTCCTCTTGAACACTCTCACAGAGGTGCTCTGTTTCACATAAATTGGTAGCCTGTTTCAAATGCATGGCAGTCACTGGGAGATAAATCTGTCCCTCCAGCAAGTCCTATTTAAGTCACAGGCCATACTTAAGTCCCTGGAACGGGTAGCCCTAGACCGACTTGATTTACGGATATGCAGTAAGTTCATTAGGTCTGAGTATTGGGTTGCTCTGTAGGCCAAGTATAAGTCTCCCCTAAGAAGTCTATAAGATATGGAGTATAGTGACATGAACTTTAGTTGGTCCATGTAAGGCACATGCTGGAAACCCTTGATGATATTTGTTAAAATCCTCTGAAGTCTCTCTAATTGCTGCAGGTGTTTGATATGGTACATACCAATGGGGCATTATACTCAATTATGGGCTGGATAAGTGCCGAGTGCAGGGGGTTATAACCTCTTTTGCTCTTGAGGCGACGCCTTTACTAATCATGTGAGCCACGTGGAAAGCTTTCCTCACAAGGGCAGATACGTGGTGGGCGAAGTTAAGGTCACAGTCAACCTGTGATCCCAGGTTCCTTACCACTTAATTGGTATGTAGGGTACTGTTGATTTGGTAGTGTGAAGGGACACTGTTTGGGACAAAAGGAATGATGCATTTCTTTGCATTCAGTTTGAGACTGTGACTAATAAACCAGTCATTGGTCAGTGTGAGACTCTCCTGGAGTATAGTACATCATTTGGGGATTCAACGACTGCACACAATTTGCAGTCGTCTGTAAACCTGGTCAGCCACAACCCTTTAGTTTTGACCTGAACTTCTGAGAAGTATATACCAAATAGTAAGTGGCCTAGCAATGACCCCTGTGGCACCCTGCTGTTAACAGGTCTGCTGGCTGATGTGGAGTCATCCAATTTGATGGTGTGCATATGTCCAGTTTGTGACCCAGATGGCAACTCATCTTAAACAAAGGGGTTTACATTTAGTTTGCTAAGTTTATCAGTAATGCCTGAATATGGGATTGTGTCAAAAGCCTTTGCCAAGTCGAGGTATGCTGTGCACACAGATTTGCTCTCATCAATGGCGTTGGTCACACTTTCAAAGAAATCCATCAGATTTAACAGGCAGGATCTGGCCTTCATGAATTGGGTGAGATCCAAGGTTTGGAGGTCACCTATGAGGTCCATAATGACACATTCCATGGCCTTACAGATAAGGCTGGTCAGGCTTATGGGTCTGTAATTCCCTGTGTTGCTTGGTGGAGGGGAATAACTGTAGCTGTTCTCCATTCCACAGGACCAAAGCCTGTAGTTAGGCTATGACTGAAAATGGTACTTAGTGGACATGCTAGTTCATGTTTTTGCGTGTTTAGAAGACCACTTGGGATGTCATCTGATCCCACAGAGGCTGTGTTCTTTGCCTTGGACAGGGCTCTGAGGATCTGCTCTTCAGATATGTAAGGTGGGGGGGGGGGTATTGTAAGTTACGAGGGGATACAGGAGTGAAATTTTCATCAAACCTATCCGCTAGTAGGTTCACTATCTCTGTGGGGTCAGTGTGCGTGTGCGATACCGTTGGCCACCAGTTCTGTACATGTTTGGGGACTACCCATTAATTTACGTATGAAGCTGTAAAGGGCCTTACGGTTTTCCTTGGCAGTACTTGCTAGGTTTCTCTCAAAAGAGCTCTTGGAGGATTTGACCAGTTTTCTTATTTGTCTCTTAAGGCTGAGGAAGGTGTTTTTCCATTGTTGGGTCCTTGTCTTTGTCTTCCTGGTCAGCAACTTTTTGCATTTATCAAAGAGTTTCTTATGCTGGAAGTCCACCATGGCAGCTTGATTTTACTAGGGGCTGTGGCTCTAATTCTACCTGGTACAGATGAGTTTATACACTTATGCAAGTAACTGTACAGGACTTTAGTGTAAGCTTCGGTGTAGATGCCACTTTTAGCTTGGGGTAGGGCTTGGAATGCATTTATACCTTCACCTGAAGATACAGTTTGCCTTGGTGAAGTTTTTTAGTCTGATTTCACCTTTTGTGAGTTTTGGTGTTAGTGTCAGTTTGAAGGTGACTGATTTGTGGTCAGTTTTAAATAATGATGGTCCATCAGTTGCAGCAGAGCACCTGTTTAACATACGGGTGAGGACCAGATCTAGAATGTCTGTTCCTCTTGTCAGGGAATGGACAATTTGCTCCATGGCATTTGAATTCATAAAGTGAAGGAACTTTTATGCTAGTGAGTTTAGGCTACAGTAGGTTTCCCAGTTGATGATGGTATAATTGAAATCCCCCATAACCAGTGTGTTCAGTAAAATTTGGACTGTTCTCAGTTTGGATAAGTAGGCTTCATAGGAGTTGTCCAGTCTAACTAGATGGGAGGTAAATTTATCTGTAATATAGACTGAAACACCTCCTCCTTTGGTTTTCACACGTTTATTTTGTAGTCTAAAGGTGTGGAAAGCATTGCAGCCTTACAGGGCTGGGATACTCTCTGACGCCTTAAACCAGGTTTCTGTGACTGCAAAGACATCTACATCTTTTAGTGACAGACGTGCTTCCAGGGAGTGCAGTATTGGTTTAAGCTCCTAGCATTTAGCAGCACGACCCTTATTTCATTCTGACTGGTTAATTTCACATTGGTAATGTTGTTTGAGACCTTGCCTAAAAAAAGGCACTATGGGGAGCCAAGAGCCTTTGCCAGCAGCCTATGGGTGGCCAGGTACAAACTGTCTCTGGCAAAGCAGCGAAATTGGTCGACCATGGCTTTCCAGGCAGACAGGAACTGGATCCCCTTGGAATAACACCAAAAACTGAGCCAATTATTGAAATCAATCATTTTTTTTGTTTATACTGTGGCATCACTCTAGGTAAGGGCAGTATGCTGCTCAAGGCTAGGGACATACCTGCCTGGGACACATACTCAGAGCAAGACCATGTCTCTCTTCATATAGTCCATCGATGTACGTCTCAGGTCATTCACACCAACATGAACAATGACAAAGTCATAATGGTACTTGTTGCTGAGACAACTGAGTGAATACATGATTTGGCAAATCCTGGCCCTGGACAGGCAGCTGAATGCAACTTTCTCCTTGTCCAACCTTTTGAGTGGAACATCCGTTTGTCTCACTATTGAGTCTCCAATGACAAGAAAACATGTTTTTTGACTGTTACACTTTACAGGCTTGGTAGGTGAAACATTGGTGTTGCTGTGTGTCACTGGTGCTGTGCAGACTGTGTTAGCTGCATCAGACGTGTGTTTTGGAGGTCTTTGGTGTTTTGCTAAGTTTTTTGAGACAATCTCCTCATATATGGACTTATGTATTTGATGCGTACCGTGTGTGTGTGAGTAGTGTTATGTGTATGAGTAGTGGTATTATGTGAATATGCAGTGGTGGCTGAGTTGACAACCTTCTCCATGTTTGTTTTGAGTGAGAGAGACCATGGATTCTAGCTTCTTGGTGTAAATACATCTCTCGCACTCTGTACTAGACTGTGTTATTAGTAGAGGGTTGTCAGTGTACATGAGGCAATTACTACAGTGCCTCAAGAGACCCAAGTCAACAAGGTTGGCAAGGAAAAACAAGGGTAGTCTAACTGTCCATGATGCTAGGCTGAAGACTACTGTCACTAGGGGGTGACTTTTCAGAAACGATCACGGAAGAGCTAGGCGAATGGATATTTCTGCCCAAGTTTTAAGGGAGAATTTGTTGAATTTAACTGTCTAGCTTTGGCGCACAATTGCCCAGTTCTGCATGACCTGCAAACAAGCAGAAAAAATAGCAGAAGCTAAAACTTGGGGGGGGGGGGCACAACAAAATTCAAAAGGACCAATGAGGATGCTTATTCCAAGCCCTAGACTGGCTTTGGCCTCCCTTTACCAGTCAGGTCCCAATCAACACAATTCTCTCACAAAAATGAAGATAGGCCCCTTCCAATCCAAGATGGCCTAGAAAACGTGCTCAGAACAAACCACTATAAACAGTTCCAGAAGCAGCAGGCCTGGATCTGGACTATGCTACAGCTACTAGCTACCATTTATTTATTTATTTTTATTCTTTTATTTTACTTTTGTTAACCGGGAAAGTCTGACTGGACACAGGTCCTTTTTCAGTGGAGGCCCAGGGAGAAAAGCTCCAGATACAGTACAGGTTAGGATTTCATTACATCTAATACAATCAGCATGCAATAGTTTCCATATTTTCAGCAGGAAATGGTTGGCAGTAAGACATTGAAAAAACATTTAAAACAGCGGAAAATAAGCCAGCAGGCTCTAAAGAATTATTTAAGCAGTTAAAAGGTTAATTAAGTACTGCTTGGCTGGAAAACCATAGCAGGCGGAATAGATAGCTTTAAAACTGAGAAAATACCAGTAAATATTTATTAAACCATAAATAAATGCAGTATAAAAGTAGGCGGCAGTGCAGTAAATAGCATAAATAAGAAAAGAAACATTTTAAATCATAAACTTATACAGGCCATGGGGAGTAGAGGAGATATTCAACAGTGACTAATAAATTAGACGTAAAAGAAAACCTTTTAAGTCGATATGTGAAGGAAAAAAGAGAACAATTAAGGTGGAGGGGAGAGTGATATCCTTCAGTAGAAGCAAAGGATATAGTTATGACCTGAGTAGGGTAAAAGAAGAGCGACCAAGGAGAAAAATGGATCTTCAACTTTGGGAGTAGCTTTGTACATAGTTATAGGGGGTTATTGCCTGAAAAGGAAGGGGAATAATAAAGTAGATATTTCTCAAACAATAACTGCAGGTGTGTTAATACACCAACAGAAGGGATTACAGGGAAAAAGTATAATAATGAAGAATAGGAAACTGTATCAATATTTTGAAAGTTTTTGGGTTAATGGGAAAGCACAGAGAAAGGACGAGTCTGGGAAACTGAAGTTTAACTGAAAATTAGTCATAGCTAAGAAATAGCCACTGTAAAGAAGAACTGGATCCTGGTGGTGAGTTGTAATGTAAATGGCCTATTTAATCAAGTCAAAGGCATAGAATTACCAGTTATTTGTATAAAAAAAGTGTCAGCACAGTAGACCTGACTCAAATGCATTAAGGAAGAGAAGAACATAATAAATTGCACAGAATGAGACTGTGGCCTCTTCATGGGATGCAAAACGAAGGAGAGGTATAGTGGTGTTCTGAAAGAGAGACAGAGGAAAGATGGAAGATCCAAAGTGATATTACACAGGATTTAAAGAATGGGTTGATGGTAGAAAAATTACTGTAGCTGCAGTATATAAAACCCCTCCTAGAGCCCAAATTTGAAGTAATTAGGGCTGTTTTAACCAGAATGCTGTAATTTAACAGTGCAACTGTGCTTCTTGGTGAATGGAATGTAGCAAGAAGTAAAACGGATGTGAGTAGGGGGGCCTTGTAAGGAAAATAATGAAGGAGGGGAAATTTCTGGCTGCATTTTTGACTTCACTGGATGTGAAGGATGGCTGTAGTTTGAAAATGAACATAAAGGAGAAAGACAGGCGATACCTATTTTTCAAAGAGATTTAAAAATTGGCCCAGAATAAAAAGAATATACATCAATAACCCGCAGTGGTGGTGCTGCGGTAGCGTTGTCGCCTCACAGTAAGACACTGTCCGGTTCTATTCTCAGCTAGAGCGTCTTCTGCGGGGAGACATGCGTGAATGGGCATACCTTCGTTGAAGGTTGTGCGTCAGGCCTGGCAAGCCGGTACGTAAAAATCAACTGCCAATCATTAGCGGACCGGAGTTCCGCTGTGGCAACCCCTAACCGGGAAAAGCCAAAAGACACACACACTGAAAGGGTTATAGAGGTAAGAAAAGTAGTAGCGCATCCAACAGTACTTTCCGGTCATGCACAAGTGGAGGTGGAGTTAGAGAGCAGGAAAGCTTGGAGAATCACTGGAGATTCCCATGATAACTATTACGCAATCTTAGAAACAGGCATTGGCAAGAAAGAATGTTAACGGTGTCCTTAGAAATAGCATGAGGATTTCAGGAGCACGTCTGAATAGTTTTAAAGAAAACATGAAGTGGAGAATACAATATACAGCACAAAAGGTAACTGTGGAAAAAGTGATGAGGTAAAAATTAGCACAACTGTCATTAGATTTACAGCAAATAAATGGACAGAGGGACAAACTGAGGGAAATGAGTTTACAGACAGAAATTAAACAAGAGCTCGATAAAGAAGATTTTACTGAGGAAAAAGGTGCATGGGTTAATTTATTTTTTTTCTTCTTCTAAACTGACAAAAGCATTGGCAATAAGGTTAAAACAGCAACAGATAGAAAGGTGCATGTATAGAATGAGGAGAAAGATATGGTTGAGTGTTTTAATGGGTTGACTGAAAATACTGGTTGACTGAAAATACTTTGGGAATTTAGAAATTTACAAGGAACTATATGGGAAGAATCAAGAGAAAATGAGGCAGTTCAGGAAGACTAGTGGGAAGGGATAGATCTTCTGATACTACAATGGGAAATGCTGGAGCTTATGAGCAACATATCAAAGAGAGATGGAGGAAGTGGACGAAAAATAAAACAGGAAAGGATGGTATGTCAAAAGAAGTATAGGAATTGATTAACGACAGAATAAATCCCCTCTGGCAGGAATTCTTGATAGCTTGCTGTAAAGGGATACCCCACCAGTCTCTCAGAACGATGCTATATAATTTCAATAATTCTAAAAGAGAGAAAGATACTTCATCGTATTGTCTGATCTCAATTTTGAATCATTGTTATACATTATTATGCATTTTTCATGGTTACTATCACTAATAAAGTGACTACAGTTCTGCCAAGACTAATTCATGAGAATTAGAGCATTTGTACTGGAGGGAGTAGACTAGTAGATAACATAACTCTTTTAATAATGCAAAATGCTACTAAAAAGCTGAGAGAGCTGACATTGTTCTCAATATATACAGAAAAGGCACTTGCTACGGTATGGTGGCAGTACCTGTTTGAGGCACAAACGCAATCTGGATTTCCTAGGGAGATAGCAAGTGTGACAAAAAATATTACACAGAGATTCAAGGGCTAACACTAAAGGTGAAAGCAAGTCTTTCCAAGGAGTTTATGTTATACAGAGGGACGAAACAAATCTGTCCATTGTCTCTCCCCCCTCCAGTTATCTGCAATACACCCAGAGACACTTATGTCTGAATTCTGGGTTTGTATCATGACAGGATATGATTGGGGAAGGGAGTCTGTGAAGAACACAATTTTATTGATGTTTTAGTAACTCCTTGAGTATAGTTAAAGCAATGCTACTAAGGTAGACAATGTTTCCTTTACAGTTAGATCAGAGAATACAAGTAGAGAACACAAGTATGACAGTTTATTCTACTGCAATATTCTGTACCTAAGTTGAGCCTTTTGATAGCTCTCACAGGAATTATTCTTGAAAAAGGTACAGCAGATGTCTCATTTCCTCTGGGTTGATGAAAAACCCAGGTTAACATGGGGAGGGAGGCTTGGAGTCCCAGATATTAACAAGATTACTTATATGCATGCAGGTTAGCTCCGGTAAATAGAATGTTACAGCCAAACTACGATACAGTCTGGAAGAGAATGGAGAATGTGGTAAGGATCTCAAACAGAAGGGATATAGTCAAAGAACTGATGGAACCTGCCATGGAGAAACATCTTCAGGACTTGTGGAGAAAATTACTAAACCAAGAAGAAATACCAGGATGGAAACAAGACTTGCTGCTTATCGAAAGTGGGAAAACCGCTTACCTGAAAATGTTTTGTGCAGGTGGAGAATGAAACAAAATAAGATTAGATATTGGTCTCCACTGATCACAGACGATAGCAAAAAGACATGCAAGGAAGTGAAAGAGAACTTTCAGTTAAAAAATAGTTTAAAATGGGATTATCTACATGTATTAAGCAAGCTTAAGAGAGTGAAGTGCAAGAAAAAAAGGATGGAAGCAATCCTGAACTGACAAATGCATCAGAAAACTTTAGAGACTACCCTGGAAATATAGAAAGGCAGTCCTGCCTAAGGCCGATCAGATCTTGGAAAACATGAAGAGAAATACAGTTAGGAAAGTGAATAAAAGTGGAGTAATAAAATAGGACACAACATAAAAGATCAAGAATGAGATATTACCACTCAGATGCCTGATATGCAACAAAATCCAGATACTTTAAAATTATTGCATGAAAGTATCTTTTAAGTACTTCTATACCCGTGAAAGTCTAGCCAAAATGCTTCCATGGTTGGATGGGTTGTGTTGGAGAAGTCAGGACAGATGTCCAGGATCATAGGAACATAAGTTTTAAAACTGTGGATATTGTAGCTCAGATATAAATTGGCTTAAGATTTTATGAATAGTGTTTAAGATCGGTTTTATTCACAAGGAAGATTTTTGTCCTGGAATGGTCAAATCTTGTTAAAGGGAAGTATGCGCAGCTTACTAGGGATAATAATGGTAATTGCCAAAAAAGCAATAGCAAGAAGTTGAAAGAATCTGACTGCCCCAGAGATTGGTAAGGTAAAGAATCTAGTTTCAGAAATGCCTGAGAGTGAAAAAAGTTGAACGAGGGGGAAAGGACAGAAATTTAAACAGAAATGGAAAGGTGGTTACAATATATAGAAGCAGGCAATTAGGAAAGTTAACAGGTGCTTTCCATGCAGAGCAGGAAACACAAAGAGAGGATAGGAAAAAGCAATGCAAAGGCATGTACATAATTTGAAATTAAGTCACTATGCAGCTATGATGTTCTGGTATTTATTATTACCATTACTACTGTAATTAGTAACAAGACTATGGCTGTTTCTTGAAATGCGATTTTTTTCTTTTTTGTAAATGGAAAGTAGCTTTCATATTTGGAGTTATATTTCATAAAGAATGATTTAAAAAAAGAACGTAAGGGCTCCTGAACGATTTTGCTCTGTCAAAATATTACTAGATTTGTCTGAGGACATACAAGATATTGAATCCAGATGAAAGTTATGTACTTACCATAACAACAGATCCATGTTGTCTTATTTTCATCTGGCTCAGCGTGTGGGATGTTGGAACCAGTTAGATCCTTCTATCACAGTATTGGATCTGAGAGATCTTTCTTCCTCCCTACCCACAAGTGGGATTCAATAACATTATCTACTAAAGAAGAAAGTGGAATGAGAGACCGACAGGGTCCTGTCAAGGTATGATCAAACACCAGAAGATGAAAATGATAATTTGGAAGGGAAAAGAAAAGAAGGAAGTTGAACAGGCGAAAATAAGAAAACATGGATCATTACGGTAAGTACATAAACTTTGTATCCAATGTTGTCCATTTTCATCTGCTTCAACATGTGGGACAGAATCTCAAGCTACCCAAGAAGGATCTGGGTGGACTCGAGGGAGGACATTCCTGAGAAAGGCAGAGCCGAAAGAAGGGCAAACTCTACAATGCACATCTAACATGTAATGAGATATAAAGGTATGACATTGTACATATCACACTGACATGTACTCTTTTTGCAAAAGCCTTTGAAGTTGTCATCAATCTGGTAGAGTGAGCCCTAGGTTAAGACTGTAAAGACAGTACTTTTGACTTACAAACTAAGGAAATAAACTTTATACGTGCCTAGTAGATTAGAACTTTTGACACATCTTGTCCTAGTTTTGTCTGAGGGATGGATTCAAATATCTGGCCTGAGTTTCCAATGTCTTTGAACAATGTAAATAGACACAGAGTTGTCTATGGATATCTAAGGAATGTAAAGTGTGTTTCCCTTCTTAGCAAAGTCTGGAAAGAATACAGGCAATTCAATTTGTTGGTCCAGGTTAGATTCTGATACCACATCTGAAAGGAAGGTAGGAGACATCTATTCTCAGTAAAAATTCTATCCTTGTGGAAAATAAGGAAGTGTGGCTTG